>NC_060906.1:24696625-24966625 GCF_014805685.1 Silurus meridionalis
TGTGCTTCCAAATCTTTCATCTCGTGGTGTATCTTTCATAACGACTGACTCATTTTGGTGCAGAGATACATCTTCTTTCTTTGGTACATGTAGAACATTTGATCTTTGAGGTTCATTATCTTTCTCACCATTGTGTGTATTCTGCATGTTCATGTTTCCACATCTTTCTGCTAGTGGAGTTTCTTTTGTGAAGGTTTGATCGTTTTGTTGAAGAGACTCATCATCAAGCGCTGGAACATTTGGAACATTTAATTTTTGAGATTCATCATCTATCCCACCAATGTGTACATTCTGCATGTTTATGTTTCCACAATTTTCTGCCGGTGATGTTCCTTTTTGGGATATTGACTGGAGAAGAGACACATCTGTACACATAGGACCATTTGATTTTTGAGGTTGACATTCATTGTTCACCTTCTCCTCAATCTCCAAGTCAGTTTTTCCAATCATAATATTTGTGTCTCCAGGGTCACTGCACTGATTCTGATCTTCTGATCTTCTATCATTTTGTGGAAAAAAATCTACGTTGTGTCGAGGGGAGCCATCAATAAGGCTTGAGCTTAATAAAGATCCATATCCACTGCTGTCTAAATCTGTTATGTCCATGGATTCATCACAGCCAGCAAAGCTTTCATTTGCGTTTGCTGATGAGGCAGAAGAACTTTTCTTAAAAAACATGCCAATTGCCAGTTTAGGAAATTTTGCGTTCTTTTTTGTAGAGAAAAAGCTTTCAAGTTCCTTATTTTTCCTAATTTCATCAATATTGTTCGCATCAAAGCATAAAGTGTTTTTTGATTCTTTGTCCCTTAATTCATTTCTCAAATCCTCCATGGCTTTTTCTCCCAGCTTTCTCTCCAAGTCACTGACCAACTTTTGGTTGTTGTCTGGTTGAGAGATCCAGTATTCCAGTTTGGCAAAGGTGGAGATTTTCCTGAGATCTGGTTCAGATTCTGAGTTTATTGTGAGAAATGAAAAAGGATAAAAAAAAATGTCAATTCATTATTCGTTATTATATTATGGTACATTATTAATTATGGTTATATGCTTAAATTCGGTACAGCACTTTGGCCAACAGCTGTTGTTTTTACACGTGCTCTATAAATAAATATGACTGACTGACTGACTGACTATTATTTTAAACCTCATTACACTAATTTAATTTATGGCCAAAATTATGTGTACACCTGACCATAACATTGCTTTATTAACATCCAATTTGGCATTTTAATAACCTCCACTCTTCTGTTAAGAAGTTCCACTAGATTGTATGGAGATTTGTGCTCCTTCAGCCACATGGGTATTAGTAAAGTCAGGTACTGATGTAGGTGAGAAGGTGAGGATGTCTGGGGTGTAGTCAGCATTCACATTCATCCCAAAGGTTAAGGGTAGGGTTTATAGCAGGAGATCATCCACTCACTTCCAACCCATGTGAAAGCAGTTCCCTCGATCTGCGTCAAAACGCTTTGGGAACGTGCCTGAGTGTTCACGCTCTGAAATATTGTGTGTAATCAGTCAAAAATTGGATGCTGGCCGTGGGTGGCGTCACGACCAGGAAGTATAAAACACCAATCTCCATTGGTGAGCGAGTCCATCAAAAAAAAAGAGAAAAAAATTATCCTGGGAGCCAAGCAGGCTAAGTTCTTGAGAGAGCCGGCTGCATGCCAGTGCCATCACTCCGCTCCCAAGCGGCACTCTCTGAGGAGAGAGCTCTCGCTCCTCTGGGTTATGACCCCGCTCTTGCTGAGGTGGAGCTCTTGCAAATGGACCTCACAGAGGGTTTTGAGACTGGGTTGTCCCTTTCTCTGCCTTACCTGCTCAGTCCAGCACTCACTTACAGGTTCGGAAGCTTTTGCCCCTGCGACGAAAGCATTTGCTCTGCCTCCCTTTCTTTCCAGACTTGCACACTGAGGTGTCATGGTCATGGGCAAAGTCCCTTCAGCCTTTTCTCGATGCTGTACTCACACAGATCTCTCTCCTGGGATCACCTCCTCCCTCAAGACCCCAACATAACCCAAAAAACCCTGCGTAATACGCCGTCGCTCATGGGTAAGGCACACCAGGCTGAACTGCTGCATGAACTGGATGTGGAAGGTGCCCCGGGTGGCCAGTTCACAAGCTCTGGCGGACGGTGGACCTGGCCCTCAGAGCCACTAAAGAGACCGCTAGGGCCATTGGCCGGTCCTCGTCTCAACAAAGAGGCAACTCTTTCAACCAGGGATTGGGCAATGCTGCTGGACGCCCCACTCACCCCTTCAGGATTAAGAAACAGGTGGCACTGTTCCAGCAGTACCTCCCATGCTGCTCTCCAACCCCAACCCACCACCTCAATTTTGAGAGACCTATACCCCTAAGAGACATCTTGGCAGCCTGGAAAGCTCTGCCAGGCATGTCTTAGCGGGTCCTGCCCACTGGAGAGCGAAGCTATTCAATTAATTTTGAGTCTTGCAAGTCCAGTTTAAACTAGGTTCTTCCCGCTCTGGTGGAAACCGAGCAGGCTCTGGTCATGGAATGAGAAGTAAACACTCTCCTTAGGAAGGAGGCCACTCTCAGAATGAGAGTCCAGGTTCTACAGCCGGTACTTCATAGTTCCCAAAAAGGATGGTGGGTTGCATCCTACTTTGGATTTACGTCAGCTGAACCACTCACTCATGAGACTTAGGTTCAGGATGCTGACCCTCAAGCTGGTTGTGTCTCAAATCAGATTCGAGGACTGGTTTGTCACGGTAGATCTAAAGGATGCGTACTTTCATGTATCCATCCTTTCTTCTAACAGAAAGGTTTTTCCGTTTTGACAAGTTAGTGGTCTGGCATCGAGATTTCGTTCTCGCTCACATAAAGATCTTGAGGATTCGGCTGAACGACAGGAAGAGCATGCTTTCTTTATTACAGAGAATCACCTATGTCGGCGTCATATGAGATTCCCCCTTTACAGGCTGGCGCACCAAATCCTCTTGTGGGCCCAGGGGAAACTCCTCTCAGTGAGAGCAGCTTACATCCCGGGTTGGTTGAACAAAGCAGTAGACACCCTGTTGAGGCAGGGGTTAAGACCCGGAGAATGGCGGCTCCACCCTCAAGGGGAGGTCATATGCTGCCAGATGGCATCTGTTCTGCGCATAGGGCGATCACCACCAGTTGGATGCAGTCCACTGCCCGGTTGGTAAGGTGCTGGATTTCGTCCAAGGACAATTCACGAAAGGGTTGGCTTTGTCCACCCTGAACCTCTTGGTGTCCGCCATTTCGGCATATCACGAGCCATTAGTTCACTCCGGGTATTGCCAGTGCCTTTATGTACCCCAGAACGGTCAACAAACAAGGTACCCTCGGTCGTCGCACGACCTGTAAGGTTACAGGCTTTCTATCCTCCTCTGTTTCAAGCCCCAGACCAGGGGAAATTGAAACGGCTGTGCCCAGAACATGCACTGGACACCTAAGTCCATAGGATGGATCCCTGGAGTAAGTCTGACTAACTGCACGTCTGCTACGGCCCTCCGAAGAGAAACCTCCCTGCCAATAAGCAGACCCTTAGCAGATGGATCATTGATGCCATCACATCATCAAATGAGTTCTCTGGTCTCTTTGCTCCATTCGTGGTCAGAGCTCACTCCACCCTGAGTGTGGCTGCCTCAAAGGCTTGGTCCTCTGTAGTATCCCTCAAAGACATTAGCAATGCTGTAGGCTGGTCCACCCCGCTGACCTTTGTCTGTTTCTACTTCTGGCCTCTCTGTCCTTCAACCTAGCTGTGCTTATACACACTAGTCTGGGACTGTTCAGTCTGGCGTGAATGGGCACTTGTTCCCAAAGTGTTTTTGACGCAGCTTGAGTTCCTGAAAGGGAACGTCTCTAGGTTACGTATGTAACCCTAGTTCCCTGAGGGAATGAGACACTGCATCTCTAAGACACAATGCAGGACTTAATTCTCCTATACAGAAACTGGCGCTCACTCAACTCCATGTGTGTTTTATACTTCCTGGTTGAGACGTCCGACTGCCGGTGATGGACCAAATGTCCAAATTTTTACTGATTACACACAGTATTTCAGAGTGAGAACACTTGGGCATCCCAATACTTTTGTCCACTCAGTGAATTTCATGTTTTATATCATTATTTTGAACATGCATTTACAATATTGGTAAACCAAACAGTTTAGAAATGTTTCATATCCAAAAGATTTCAACAATTTTCCAGAAACTTACCAGAAGGTTGTGTAAGATTATTGTCTGTTTCGTCCTCACCCTCGAGCCTGGCTCTTTTATCTGTGTGAAAAACAAGATACCGAAAATATTTAGCGTAATAAGTGCAGAGTGATTTCTTATTAAAGAATTCAATCCTCATCTGTAACTACACAATTCATTGATATTCAGAGGTTATTGTTAAGGGAAGAGTTTGATGTCTTTTTTTCTGTTAACTTTGTTATTTCATATTATTGGCTGAAACTAGATACAATTTTATTCTGAATATCTATAAATATCACTCACACCTCTTTTTGACATAACTAGAACCATGTTTTCTCTGTTTATTAATAAAACTCATTAAATCTTGAATATACAGTTCTGAATATAGAGAAGTACTATAGAAACTTACTTTGTGGTGCGTCAGCCTCGATGACTCTCTGTTCTGTATGAAATCAATATAAAAGTAAAACTATAACAAAACTTTAAACTTAGAGAAATGATTATTAATGGAATGAATTAAATGCAGGAGAAAATACATGAGATCTCACCCAGTTCTTTCAGCAGATATGAATCATGCTTCATCAAGCAATCATATATGCAGTCAAAGTGCTTATTGGAATTCAGGTTGGAATAAACTTCACGCATTTTGTCTTGTTTTGTTTTCTTATTGTTGATGTTCTCGAACATTTCTTCACTTATGTAGCGTTTTGCCCGCAGAGTATCGGCCAGCTGAATTGGATTTCTGGTCTTTTGTATTATTTCATCCCAGTGCCTCTTCAGAAATTGTTCTTTATCTATCATGTTGACTGTTAAAAAAGAAAAAAGAATTACACCACAAGCACGTCAACCACGTCACTGTACAGAACAAAACAAAGCTAAACATGGCATTAAATTCACATTTACACTTGATTCATTCTTATATAATATATTTTTTTTTCTGTTATTATTATTTTTTTTATTTATTAATATTATGATTGATTTTCACATTATACACTAATTTAGCCGTGTATGCTCGTCACATCGTTTTCTCAAATAATACAAAAAATGAGAACATAAAAAATAGGAAATATAGGCGGCAATTGAGACCTCTGGTGTTCAAAATGTGCAACTACATTAAATGAATATAAACATTGGGACAGGGCCTTTTTAATCACTGAGTAGCATCAACTTAACAGTAACAGTTAAAAGTGTACTGCACCGTATATGGTTAAAATAATAATAAAGTCTACTTGCCTTGACGTGAACAATAGTCTGTATGTATCTGAAAACCGAGGAGACCAGTTGCTGGAGTTTTTGTGAAGGAATGTTGTCCTATTTGTGTATAATACAGCATTCTATAGCATTCTATTCTTCAGCACCCTTAGATCTTCTTTGTCATATTTTTAGTTTCATTTTGTGCCAAATGAAAGGTGAAAGGTCTGGACTGTAGACCAGTTCAGCAGCCAGACTCTTCTGCTGTGAAGCCATGCTGTTGTAATAGATTCAGTATGCAGTTGTCTTGCTGAAATATGCAATATTTCTCCAGATTCTCAGAATCTTTTTTGATATCATGTACATTAGATGATGAGATTCAAAGTCTTTGCAATTTGATGTTGAGGAAATGATGAAAATGTTTTCACAGATTAGTGAACCTCTGCCCATCTTTCATTCTGAGAGACTCTGTCTTTCTAAGATACTCAATTATATTACTAACCTTCTGCCAGTCCTCATTAGTTTTTCAAGCTTAGAATTTTTACTTAAACTTACTTTTACAGCCTTTTGTTGTTCTGTTGCAGCCATCAAACTCAAAATGACCTTCTTCTTCTTCTTTCGGCTTTAACCATTAGAGGGGCGCCACAGTCGATCATCCGTCTCCATACCCCTCTGTCCGCTACATCTGCATCTTTCACACCAACTACCTGCATGTCTTCCCTCACCACATCCATTAACCTCCTTCTTGGTCTTCCTCTTTTCCTCCTTCCTGGTGGCTCCATCCTCAGCATTCTCCTACTTATATACCCCATGTCCCTCCTCTGCACATGTCCAAATCATCTCAATCTCACCTCCCTCACCTTGTCTCCAAAACATCCTTCATGAGCTGTTCCTCAAATAAACTCATTTCTAATCCAGTCCATTGTCGTCACTCCCAATGAACATCTCAAAGATCCTTGATGCAGTCCAACCTCCAGCTTAAATCAGTCTGTTGTTCCTACTGCACACTTCACTGCTGTCACACTGTTCTCATACATGTCCTGCACCACCTCACATACTTCTCTGACACACCAGACTTACTTATACAATACCACAACTCCTCTCTCCACCCTGTCGTACACTTTCTCTAAATCCACAAACACACAATGCAGCTCCTTCGGACCTTCTCTATACTTCATAAACATTTTATACATACTACATATAAAATATTAAGTCTCTATATTTTGGTTAAATCACTACTTTTTTATATATTCAAAATCTAAGACATTGGTGTTACATGTGTAATTACATGATCTTGAAAGCTTGCAACAGCTTGAATAATGAAAATAAAAAAAATTTTCTTCTTTATCTTTAAAGCTTAACAAAAAAAATATATCTAATATAAATGTGTTCCTTTGCTGTATATATGGAGTTTTTGGGACACCCTGTAGATTAGGATCTGTATATACAGATACAGAGCTATTTTAGACCTGACATATAAATATAATGAATGTTTTCCTGCACTTTGACTTTGAGTTAATAATCTCCCTCCCTCAGGCAGTAACAGTAAAAGTAGCACCAGAGGCAAAGGTAAATAAAAACATTTGCTCTCAGTGCATCATTTCTGAAAATGATAAATCAACTTAGTGAGAATGTTGGTCTTTGCTTACCTGTTAATAAACTGCAGATTTCTTCATGCAGCTGTGATCCGAATTTATGTGCTTTTGCCCGATCTGAACTATGCTCTGGCACAGCAATAAAAATTGAAAACTTTGAAATGAAAAAAGAGAGGGAGTTCCACAAAAATGGCGCCAAATTTTTTCTACCCAATCAGAATTCACTGAATTGATATCTTACTAGCCAATCGGCTTCCTCCCATCTACAACTCTCATTGGCTTATGGTCTGTCTGTCAGGAAGTAGGAGATCCATTGACACAGGGGCGGGAATGAGTGCCAGAACCTCCAACTTAGTGGTGAGTGTGGAGAGAGTTATAGTGTTAAATACTGAACTGTAGTCCACAAACAGCATTGTTGCATAGTTCACTTTTCTCTAGTCAAGGAGGATCGTTGTGTTACAAAAATTCTTTTTTTTCAACATATAAAATGACAGCCAGATGAACCACACATCATATACCAAAATAACTATAATACATGAAATAATATATATTTTATTTTGTATTATATATAAAATTATATATAATACAAAAAAGCATCAGTGCACTTGCTTTAAAAAATGTAAATATAATTGTGGCCCAGAAAAACAAGTTCAATTCAGTATTAAATAAAATTAATAGATTAGTTTTTTTTTTTTTACAAAAAGACATAGAATCTTCATTAACTTCATTAACAGCTTGCCACTGGGACAGTGCCCTTAAAAGGACATCTTTGTACCTTATTTACCCCAAAAATGTATAGTTGTACATTAAGGTACACATTGGTACTCTAAGGTAGTAATGTGTACCTCTTTGAGTATAAAGTACAAAGTTGTCCTTATAATGGTACTAAGAGTATATTGTTGTCAGGGTGCGAGCGAAAACAGAAGGCGGAAGCCGAAATACAGCTCGCTCGGGTTTTAATACAAGTGTGAGGGAGAGAGAGAGACACAAGCACGCGCACACAAACACAAGCACAAGAACATGGCAGTCCTATGGTTGAGAGAGTCTGAGGGTCGCTAGCTGACCCGAGCTGGAGGTAAAGCGCGGCCAGTACGGGATTGTGGAGTCCGAACGGAACGGAAGACATGGAACATACTACAAAACAAACAACCCATTCACACAGTATCTAGCGTCCAACACATTCAATAATGAACGGGGATTGTGAGTGAATGAGGAGCTTATATAGAAGCGGGGTGGAGTGATGATGAGCTCCAGGTGTGCGTGGTTAAACCTGGAGCTCTAGGGAGAGCGGAGGCATAAAGAGCCACCAAAGGGGGCGTGGCAGGTGGATCCCTGACAGTAAACACCCACCCCCCCCACAGAGGGGGCGTCACCTGTAGGGTGACCGGGACCAAGCAGCACCTGCAGCAGAGTCCAGAGGCTGAGCGACCTCCACGGCAGAGACCAGAGACTGAGTGACGCACTCGGCGGTAATCAGGGGCGGCTTGACACCCACTGTGGAGGTCTGGAGCGGAGTGATGTCCAGCACAGAGGACAGGAGTGTAACGACGTCCACCCCGGAGACCCGGAACAGAGTGACGCCCTCGGCGGAGACCTGGACCGAAGGGGTGCCAACCACGGAGGTCAGGAGCGGAGTTATGTCCGTAGCAGAGATGTACTCAGTGTAGACCGGGAGCAGAAAAACGTCCTCTGCGGTGTCCAGAGGCCGAGTGCGCCCATGGCGGAGAGGAGGAACGGCTGCAAGTCGTGACGACGCCTTCAGAGGAACTCAGGAGTGTGTTGTCATCATCCGAGGGACCTGGAGGAGAGACATCGCCCAAAAAGGGACAAGGAGGCGAAACGTCGCCTGGAGCGGAACGCTGAGACGTGGCTTCGCCTTTTGGGAGACTTGGGGCTTAGGTGAGACGCCGCCATCTGAGAAGCTCTTAGGCAGTGTTGGGGGTAACGCGTTACAAGTAACGTGCGTTACGTAATAATATTACTTTTCTGGAGTAACGAGTAAAGTAGCGTGTTACTTTATAAATTTACACATTAATAACTTTTTTTTTTTAGTAATGCGAGTTACTTTTCAGTTAAATTATTTTGCATAAAAAAATCAATACTGAATTAAAATGAACGTAGTCACGTAGAATCGCGCACTCATACGTGCGAGTCACGAGAACAGAAGCTGGTCAGAAGCGGAGATGGCAAACCAGAGAATTACATTACTGTGATGGAAGTATTCTTATTATTTTGAAATAGTCGAGGAAAAGGAGAAAGGAATAATGGTTAAGTATAGATTATGTGTTGGTGAAAAGCTCTTGTCAACTGCAAAGAATACCACTTCAAAAAAAAAAAAAAACATCTGCATGCAAAGCACAGCACTACAGATGTGTGTGTGTGTGTGTGTGTGTGTGTGTAATGTTGAATATATGCGACATTATGCAATGTCGCATATATGAAAATGGAGACAGAAATATAGAAGTTTACCGTGGGAGACACATGTATGATGCCATCGCAGCGGAAAAAGAGAGCAAATTCACAGCTCATTTGCTCTATGTGGGAAGATAAACTGCCACGGTCACTGATAATAGCGCGAACTTTGTAAAAGCGTTCAGAATGTTTCAAGCTGATGATGAAGCAGAGGAGCTCTCTTGGGGCTCCTGGAGCGGAAAGGAGCTGTCCTGGAAACCCTGGAGCGGGAAGGAGCTGTCCTGGAAACCCTGGAGCGGGAAGGAGCTGTCCCGGAAACCCTGGAGCGGAACAGAGCTGTCCCGGAAACCCTGGAGCAAAGCTGTTCTCTCCTGGAGGTCCTGGAGCGGAGTTGAGCTCTCCTGGAGGTCCTGGGGCGAAGCTGAGCTTTCCTGGAGGTCCTGGGGTGGAGCTGAGCTCTCATGGAGGTCCTGGGGCAGAGCTGAACTCTCCTGGAGGTCCTAGAGCTGGGTGAAGCTCTCAAGAAAACCCTGAAGCGGAGCGGGGCTCACCGGGACGTTCTGGAACAGAGAAGAGTTCACCAGGAGGTCCTGGGGCAGAGCTGCACTCACCTGAAGGCCCTGGGAGAAGCGATCCAGGAAATCCATGATGTCATCACGGGGGCGTGGCGCTGCCGAGCATGATCCGCGTGAAAGGGCCGCGGACTTCCGGGTTTTCCCTGAGGCGGAGCTTGGCTGCCGCTTCATTGCAGCAGAGCGAATCCTACCTCAGAGGTTCGGTTCGCGCCGGGACCACGACGGTAATCCGATAATTTTCTTTCCCTACATTTTTTTAATTTATTTTTTATTTAATTTGTATTTTTTTGTATATTCCTTTTAGGGGTTCGTTATTCTTACAGGGTGCGAGCGAAGACAGAAGGCAGAAGCCGGAGTACATCTCACTCGGGTTTTAATACAAGTGTGAGGGAGAGAGAGAGACACGAGCACACACACACACACACACACACACACACACACACACACACACACACACACACAAACACACAAGGTCAAGCACAAGCACACGGCAGTCCTACGGTTGAGAGAGTCCGAGGTGCGCTAGCTGACCCGAGATGCGCGAGGAGGTGAAGCCCGGCCGATACGGGATTGTGGAGTCCGAATGGAATGGAAGACATGGAACATACTACAAAACAAACAACCCATTCACACAGTATCTAGCGTCCAACACATCCAATAACGAACGGGGAGTGGGAGTGAATGAGGAGCTTATATAGAAGCGGGGTGGAGTGATGATGAGCCCCAGGTGAGCGTGATTATGCCTGGAGCCCCAGAGAGAGTGGAGGCATGAGTGATGATGAGCTTCAGGTGTGCGTGTTTAAACCTGGAGCTCTAGGGAGAGCGGAGGCATAGAGAGTCACCAAAGGGGGTGTGGCAGGTGGATCCCTGACAATTGTTTACGTACCGTATTTTTCAGACTATAAGCCGCTACTTTTTTCCCACATTTTGAACCCCGCGGCTTAAACAACTAATTTATGCTGGGTTTTTCCCAGTTTCACAAAATTCAAGCCAAAAAACTGAACCCCATAACATTAGACCAATGAAATTTCCGAACGGACCTCACGCACCTCACCTGTGTTCTGAGCTGCACGGCATCGGGAGAAAAAATGTTTTTTTAAACGCACGACGATGCCAAAAAATAAACTCCTTAGAGAAATAGTTGTGAAAGGAAGGAGGAAGACAGTAAACAATGACTTCCTTGGTCGGCTACTGTTTAGATACAAGCCGTTGTAACGCGTTGAGTCTGGGTGAAGGGAGAGCGCGCTAACTCCAGTTACAACAGAAATCATAAAAGCACAGACAGATTTCCAAAACTCTTGCTTTTTTATTTTTCTTGGCAACAGCGTTAAGGGGTTAACCGTTAATAAAAATATTTGTCAAATTCTGTGGGTGCCGCTTATATATGGGTGCACTTAATAGTCCGGAAATTACGGTATTTCAAATTGTATTGTGTGTATGCACAGTACATGGCACACAGTAATAGATACTTGCACATTCAAATAATACCTCGCTTAGTTCTATTCTACAGTCCTTGTTTCAGGAATAAAACAAGTCATTCAAAATAAACTTTTGAAAGAAAATATGTATTGAACTCAACTGACAAATATGTCAAGACCCGATATCAATTATACAATGAGATTAAATAAACATTTAGTGTCACTTCTCTTAAGCTTCTTGGCTGGTTTGTTTAAAAGTAGTAGCTTTTTTACACAGTGTTAAAGCGAACATATATCTCAATATATAAAGCTACTTAAAAGTGCCAAAAGTGTTTCTGCGACATTCCTTCCCATCTAACAGCTGGGAAATGAGCAATCATTTCCCTATTTATATTGTCAATTTTGTCACTGTGAATGTGACGCACAGCAACACTGTTTAGACGGGACTGTGTCATTGTGCACGTTTGTTCAAGCAGCTATTTTTCCTTATAAGCCTTTCAATCCTTTTAAACTTGCTAATTATAAGAGCAACAGGCAGAGCTACTAAACATTGTGCAACACAACTCGGATACCATATGCCAACTTACACTGCTTGACTTTTGCCGCTTTGAGCTCATCGCAACCGAATGTTAGATACAGCGCGGGACCGCGGATGCGACTCAAGCTACAGAACTAGGGCGTGTGATGAAGACGTGACAAGTGAGTGACTGATTGCCATGGATACGTGAACGTCATGTATAGACTATCTTGTCTCTTTTAATTTTAAATCACTCTGCATTTATATACATTGCTCCATTAAAATCCTCAGCATGTCGTGAACACACACTCTCCACTAAAAAAGTGAGGGGGACGAATTTACTTTTTATAAAAAGTGTGTGGGACATGTCCCCTGCCTCCCCCGTGTAATCTACACCCCTTGCTCCAGAGCTTCCAAATAATGAGGCAATCTACTCTACACAATCCTCATCATATCATTCAATTAACTTCTTTTGTAATTGTTTCTTTGTTGGATAATTTTTCTTTTTAAATTTTTTGTGGACATGTTAAAAGCGAATATGAAGACACATGCTATATTGGTGACTATAGATGATACCTTGCCATGTTCACAGAGCTACAAGACAGACAATGAAGCGAGAGATGAAGTCTAAAGGTCTAAATCTCACCGCACCATAGAATATAAGCAGAAAGTCAAACAGCATTGTGGTCTAATACAGACACCCATAATCAATACAATATAATCCTAATTATTAACACAGGATTTTCCCTTTAAAATGCAAAAGTAGATAATACATGATCATTTATGTTGAACAACTTCCACAGTGTGCGTTAACCCTAACCTTAACCCTAACCCTAACTCTTTGTTCTTTGACGTCTAATGGAGAAAATATACTGTCTCTGATGCCAGAATGGAATTTCAGAGTCTCTAGTAGGAAACTGTTCTGAATTTATTATTAATGATGATGCAGATTCCTCTGAGCCGTCTCTATTTACTTCATTAACCAAGCAGGACAATGGTTGCACCACATGCAAAAGTAAATTAAAACAGTTGCCCTTAGTGCCTCATTTCTCTAAATTATAAATCAACTTAGTGAGAATGTAGCTTCATGCTTACCTGGAGATTGACAGCCAATTTGCATAAAGCAGCTGTGCTCTGAGTTGATATGTTCACACCCAACCTGAGCTATGAGTTCTCTGGCCGAACCATAAACCACTTCCTGATGAAAAATAGAGTTTATGCAAACTCTACAAACAGCAGCGTCAGAAACATGTTAACAGATGCATTTCCTCTCATCACTGTGGTAACACACACACACACACACACACACACACACATATATATATATACACACATACACACACATATATATATATATATATATATATATATATATATATATATATATATATATATATATTTTTTTTATATTTTATTCAATCAATTTTATTCAATCAACTTATTTCATACCGGTTAATTTGATATACAGTGAGGAAAATAAGTATTTGAACACCCTGCTATTTTGCAAGTTCTCCCACTCAGAAATCATGGAGGGGTCTGAAATTGTCATCGTAGGTGCATGTCCACTGTGAGAGACATAATCTAAAAAAAAAATAATCCAGAAATCACAACGTATGATTAGATATGATAAACTATTAATTTGTATGATTGTCAGGGATTCCCCTGCCACGCCCCCCTCAGTAGCTGTCCGAGATTCCCCTGCCATGCCCCCTTTGGCCGCCGTCAGAGATGCACCCTGCCACGCCCCCCTCGGTAGCGCTCATGGTGCCTCATTATCCCGTGCCTGCCTAATCACCGACAGCCGTGACTCGTTATGGTTCTGGCTATATAAACACACGTTCTCGAGTCACAGGCTGTCGGTCCTTGTATTGTCATGCTGGTGATACCCGTGGCTGCCCGACCGCCAGCATTCCCCGCTGGTTCCGTTCCCTATGGATTACTCTTAGCCGCTGCCGTTTACTTTCGTTTCGGACTCAAGGTTTCAGTTTGGATTGCTCGTCTCAAGCGGATATTCTTTGTTTGTTTTCGCCTCGGCAGCAGTGAGTGTTTCGTTTGTTGAACTGTTTTGGTTTGGATTAATAAACTATGATTGACTTGCTTCCGCTTCGCGTCCTATCCGTCAGCCTGACAGAAGAACCGACCAAAACCGGCGGAATCGCCCTCCCGCGATTTCGGCGCGATGGATCGGCAGCGAACCCGCCTCGGTTTTCACGGGAATTCAAGCTGCTTCTCGCGGCTCAAAGCCACAGAAGCCGGAGCATGAAAGCGGCGGCTGCGCCACGCCCCTCCGCGAGATTTCGGCTCGATTCTCCGGAAAGGAGAAGAATTGGGCGGGTTTCTGAGGAACATCGGCGGTATGTGGAGGAAAATTCTTCCCAGTTTTCCTCCGAAAGAGCCAAGATCGCCTTCTGCGTCTCTCTCCTGTCTGGTGATGCTCTCTCTAAAACCAGCAGGATATGGAGCGCCAATGGGGGCAATTTCGGCTCACTCGCCGAATTCTGCGAGCTTCTTCTGGGGATGTGTGGGATGGAGGTGGTGGATCTCAAGGCAGTCCCTTGAGGATGAAGAAGCTGCGTTCCGTGGTTCTTCAGAGCGCGTGGCACCGTTCCAGGATTCTCAAGGGTGCTCGGTTCCATCCCTGGGCATCCAAGAACGCGAGGCTCAGTTCCCGGGTTTCCACGGACACATGGCCCTGCCCCTGGGTCAGTACAAGCGCGCTGCTGTGTCCAGGAGTTCTCGTGGACGCTCTGCACCATCTCCGAACGTCTGCGAGCGTGCCCTGGCATCCCAGCACTCCCATGAGCTGTCCGTGCTGGCACCAGGCGTCTACAAGCACGCTGCCCTGTTTCGAGGTTCCCGTGGGCGCGCCTCTTCGCCACAGTGTTTCCAGGAGCGCGCCTCTTCGCCACAGTGTCTCCAGGAGCGCGCCTCTTCGCCACAGTGTCTCCAGGAGCGCGCCTCTACGCCACAGAGTCGTCACGAGGCGCGGGCCGCCACAGAGTCGTCACGAGGCGCCCGGGCCGCCACAGAGTCGTCACGAGAGCGCCGGGCCGCCACAGAGTCGTCACGAGAGCACTGAGCAGCCCGAGGGTGCCGCTCAGCCACAGAGTCCCGCCGAGGGTGCCGCTCAGCCTCAGAGTCCCGCCGAGGGTGCCGCTCAGCCTCAGAGTCCCGCCGAGGGTGCCGCTCAGCCTCAGAGTCCCGCCGAGGGTGCCGCTCAGCCTCAGAGTCCCGCCGAGGGTGCCGCTCAGCCTCAGAGTCCCACAGAGAGCTCGCTCCCGGTCCAGAGTCCCACAGAGAGGTCGTCGCTCGGCCTCCTGTCTCCGTCGAGGGCGTCGCTCGGCCCCTGGTCTCCGTCGTGGACGTCGCTCGGCCTCCTGTCTCCGCCGAGGGCGTCGCTCGGCCCCTGGTCTCCGCCGTGGACGTCGCCCGGCCCCTGGTCTCCGCCGTGGACGTCGCCCGGCCCCTGGTCTCCGCCGTGGACGTCGCTCGGCCCCTGGTCTCCGCCGTGGACGTCGCTCGGCCTCAGGTCTCCGCCGTGGACGTCGCCCGGCCTCAGCTTCCGGCCTTCACGAGGGCCGCTGGTCCGTTCCGGATCCCGGCCAAGGACGCTGCTTTGCCTTGGGCCCCTTCCGATCCTCCCCGGCTCTGCTGCGATGCTCACGGGGCCTCCTTTGTCCCGGGTCGGCTGGAGAGGCCTTCCTCGGAGTGCCCCGGCCCGCCTGGCCTGGTTGGGTTTTGGGGCGTCAGGTGCCGCCCCTGAAGGGGGGGTACTGTCAGGGATTCCCCTGCCACGCCCCCCTCAGTAGCTGTCTGAGATTCCCTTTGCCATGCCCCCTTTGGCCGCCGTCAGAGATGCACCCTGCCACGCCCCCCTCGGTAGCGCTCATGGTGCCTCATTATCCCGTGCCTGCCTAATCACCGACAGCCGTGACTCGTTATGGTTCTGGCTATATAAACACACGTTCTCGAGTCACAGGCTGTCGGTCCTTGTATTGTCATGCTGGTGATACCCGTGGCTGCCCGACCGCCAGCATTCCCCGCTGGTTCCGTTCCCTATGGATTACTCTTAGCCGCTGCCGTTTACTTTCGTTTCGGACTCAAGGTTTCAGTTTGGATTGCTCGTCTCGAAGCGGATATTCTTTGTTTGTTTTCTCGCCTCGGCAGCAGTGAGTGTTTCGTTTGTTGAACTGTTTTGGTTTGGATTAATAAACTATGATTGACTTGCTTCCGCTTCCGCGTCCTATCCGTCAGCCTGACAATGATACAGCTGCAAAGAAGTATTTGAACACCTGTCTATCAACTAGAATTCTGACCCTCAAAGACCTGTTAGTCTGCCTTTAAAATGTCCACCTCCACTACATTTATTATCCTAAATTAGATGCACCTGTTTGAGGTCGTTAGCTGCATAAAGACACCTGTCCACCCCATACAATCAGTAAGAAACCAACTACTAACATGGCCAAGACCAAAGAGCTGTCCAAAGACACTAGAGACAAAATTGTACACCTCCACAAGGCTGGAAACGGCTACGGGGAAATTGCCAAGCAGCTTGGTGAAAAAAGGTCCACTGTTGGAGCAATCATTAGAAAATGGAAGAAGCTAAACATGACTGTCAATCTCCTCGGACTGGGGCTCCATGCAAGATCTCACCTCGTGGGGTCTCAATGATCCTAAGGAAGGTGAGAAATCAGCCCAGAACTACAGGAGGAGCTGGTCAATGACCTGAAAAGAGCTGGGACCACCGTTTCCAAGGTTACTGTTGGTAATACACTAAGACGTCATGGTTTGAAATCATGCATGGCATGGACGGTTCCCCTGCTTAAACCAGCACATGTCCAGGCATGTCTTAAGTTTGCCAATGACCATTTGGATGATCCAGAGGAGTCATGGGAGAAAGTCATGTGGTCAGATGAGATCAAAATAGAACTTTTGGGTCATAATTCCACTAAACGTGTTTGGAGGAAGAAGAATGATGAGTACCATCCCAAGAACACCATCCCTACTGTGAAGCATGGGGTGGTAGCATCATGCTTTGGGGTGTTTTTCTGCACATGGGACAGGCGACTGCACTGTATTAAGGAGAGGATGACCGGGGCCATGTATTGCGAGATTTTGGGGAACAACCTCCTTCCCTCAGTTAGAGCATTGAAGATGGGTCGAGGCTGGGTCTTCCAACATGACAATGACCCAAAGCACACAGCCAGGATAACCAAGGAGTGGCTCTGTAAGAAGCATATCAAGGTTCTGGCGTGGCCTAGCCAGTCTCAGACCTAAACCCAATAGAGAATCTTTGGAGGAGCTCAAACTCCGTGTTTCTCAGCGACAGGCCAGAAACCTGACTGATCTAGAGAAGATCTGTGTGGAGGTGGGCCAAAATCCCTCCTGCAGTGTGTGCAAACCTGGTGAAAACTACAGGAAACGTTTGACCTCTGTAATTGCAAACAAAGGCTCCTGTATCAAATATTAACATTGACTTTCTCAGGTGTTCAAATACTTATTTGCAGCTGTATCATACAAATAAATAGTTTAAAAATCATATCTTGTGATTTCTGGATTTTTTTTTTTTTAGATTATGTCTCTCACAGTAGACATGCACCTACGATGACAATTTTAGACCCCTCCATGATTTCTAAGTGGGAGAACGTGCAAAATAGCAGAGTGTTCAAATACTTATTTTCCTCACTGTAAAACTGATGTACGTCCCGAACCGTGTATTTTGTGTACCATTACACTCCTAATATTTTATATATATATATATATATATATATATATATATATATATATATATATATATATATATATATATAGGCCATGCCATTATTTATTATTTATTTATTATTTATTTATTATTTATTAACTGCTTTACCCATTTTGCTGTGTGACATGGAGCGTTGTCCTGCATGAACACTGATTGGGTGATGAACGCAGGGAAGGAACCATATGTTGTTGAAGAAGGTTCTGATAAACATTTGCATTCACTCTGCCATGTAGCTGTATAAGAGGCCCAACTCCTGCTGCTGAAAACATGCCGCAAACCATGACACTTCCTCCTCCACTTTTCACTGACTTCTTTACACACTTTGGGTTCAGTCTTTCTCCAGTTTGTCGCCGAACATAATGTTTCCCATCGGACCCAAATAAATTAAACTTGCTTTCATCACTGAAGTGAACTTTGGACCAGTTCTCCTCTGTCCACACAACATGCTCCTCAGCAAAGCTTAGTCTAGCCTTTTGATTCTTTCTGCTAATTAGAGGTTTGGTCACTGCAGAGTGGGCTTTCAGTCCAAATGCTCTTAAATGTCGAGACACTGTATGACGAGACAGATCCTTACCCTGTTCAGCACTGAACTGGTGAGCAATTCCAGCTGCAGTGTGGAAACGATTGCCCATTGAGATCCTCCGCAGTATCCTGTCCTCTCTTGTATTTGTCTTCCGTGGACGACCAGCCTTTTTGGCGAACTTCAAATGGCATGACTTGGTACTTGTAGTGTAAACAACATACTCCTGGATATGCTTAATAAATTTGTTATTGTATATTTGGATTGCATTGTAATTTTCTTAATGTCCCTCCCACAGCATGAAGAGTATGTCAGAAAAGTCCTGACATACATCAAGGAAGAGAGCAGGTAGAACAAAGCCTGAAAAGATCATCTGCCAAGGAGTGAAAATTAGCAGTGTCCATATATTGTGGGTACAATAAAAGGCAGGTGAAAGTCTGGATGTCTTAGATGTATTCAGTAATCCCCCTACACCACCATTAGAGCCGTCACAACAGGGCAAATGGGTGGTGACCAAATGGCATACTTGGAAAGTATTTACTCACAAACTAAGGCTCACCCATGGGTGCATCTATTATAGGATACTCTAATACAAGGCACACAAAATTTGCTAGATCTCTTGAGGGCACCAGCAGCACAGGCTAGGTGTATACTGGAGACCAATGAACCAGATGTGCCAGTTCATTTCAGGAAAGCATAGTCTTTACGCAAACATAGTTTTTCTATTTTAGTTTTTCACACAGGAGATTCCAGTAAGAGGTTTGTCATTCAGAGATTACTAAGAGTAATAGTGTAGTGTTTAAATTAGCAAAAGCAATGTCCAATTCATTAAAGTAAATAATATAATATAAAATAATATAATAGGACCCACACATAGTGGTGGACACACCCTTCATTCAATACTAACAGTTTGATTAAATATAGAAAATATATTCATAGTTCCACAGTCTGAATGTATATCAGATCATTACCTCATCTCCTTTGAAACATGCCCCAAAGTATCTCTCATGTTCCATATACATTTACATACACTCATGTTGGCTACTCCAAAAATGTTAATCTCAGAGTTACTGTCTCTACATGGATCACCACCTGACCCCATAGAACTCTGTTGGGCTGCTGAATGCCTTCAGTCAACATTGAACTATATATTTAGATAAAGTAACTCCTTTTAAAAGAAAAATCTCAAATTATATTAGCTTATTTATTTATTTAAGAGAGCAAATATTTTTTATTTATTTATGCATAAATATGTTCAACTTATGTACAAGATCGCTTAACTAATCAAAAAGAATAAACATTGTCAGCTGCCTTTTTATCTCCAAGACCCTAGAAAACATTCAGTATCATGTACAACTGGTAGAGGAAGTGGTGTCACAGTTCTATATAATGATCATAATGATGATTTTGATTATTATTTACAATTTATAATTACAATCTGATGTTGCCCAGATGAGTATGGGTTCTCTTTTCATTTTGGTTCCTCTCTCATATCATAACAAATGTCTTTTACTTCCTTAAGATCTACATTTCTGCCATCTTAATTGTTCTCTTAATTACAGCCTCTAAGGTGATCCAGCTCACTTGATGCTGTTTGCTCACAGTCCTGATTTTCACAAGGTATTATTTTCTAATTTGTGGCTTGAGCACATCATAGGTATCCCATATGGTAAAGATGAGAAGATAAAAAAGCTTAAAATTTTAAAAAGTAGTTTACATTTGTATAATACAGAGGTGTGTGTGTGTGTGTTTTACATTTAATATTGCATTTTCTAAAAAGATATGATCTACTTAACAGTTCTACTTATTTCAACATACTTTAACAAATGTCTTCATTTCTTCCATCCTTCATTTATACACTCCCATGATATGTGGAATTGTCAGGATCTTCTGCTTTATAGGGAAATTCTTGAAGCTAGCAAAAAAAAAAAAACGTTAATGAATCCATAGCGCTAGCATTAGCCATTAGTCACTTCCTGGTTAGCGGCTAACGCTAGCACTGTGGATTCTTTAGCGTTTTCATGCATGTGCAAAAAAAAAATCTTATTTCCAGTATGGAGAGAGTAGCCACAGCGCTAACTCTAGTTTCTTTTTTGTACCCCCGGCCATGTTGTGTTTAATAATAATTATAAAAAAATGCGCTTAAAGTGCGAGGCAGAGACAAAACAAACTTGCGGCCCGCCACTTAATATGTTCCTGAGGGAACTCAGATTGTAACTGTGTTCCGCATCGCATTAGGTGCACACGTGTACTGAACTGAAAGCCCCGTACCGAAACGACTCAGTATGAACTCGTGTACCGCTACACCTCTGATAACAATGTATTGCACTTTTTTCTTTACATTGAAGAGAATACACGTCATAGTCAGACAACAAGCAGTACATTTTATACAAGTTTATTATTAGTATACTAATATTTCAGATTTTTCATAGAGAAAGACAAATTCAAGTGTAGAATTTTTGTTGTTATTTTTTCCCAAAGATTATAATAGAACATATAGAAATATACATATAGCACATATAGGTAGTTCCTTCAGTCTTTCATTAGTCATTAGTTACAGTCATTATTTTTAACTGTTGTTAAAAGAATTACTGACAGTCACATAAATAGAATTCACTGATTAGGCATAACATTATGACCACCTGACTAATATTGTGTTGGTCTCCCTTTTGCTGCGTGTCGAGCATCAACAGATGAAACTTCTTCAGCAGTTTGAGCTACAGGAACTCGTCTGTGGGATCGGACTACACGGACCAGCCTTCCCTCCCTATGTGCGTCAATGAGTTTCGGCCGCCCATGACCCTGTCGCCGGTTCACCAATGTAGACCAGAAACATCCTACAAGAGCTGCAGGTTTTGGAGATGCTCTGATCCAGGCGTCTAGACGTCACAATTTGGCCCCCTGTCAAACTCGTTCAAATCCATACGCAAACCTATTTTTCCGGGTTCTAACTTCAGCTTTGAGGACAAAATATGGACTTGCTGTCTAATCAATAAATCCACCCACTAACAGGAGGTGCCACGATGAAGATCATCAGCGTTATTCACTTCACCGCTCAGAATGGTATAATGTCATAATGTAATGCCTGATCGGTTTAAAGATCTCTAAGTAAAGACATTATGTTTCAGAGAAAAGCATTTGCAGATTTTGGATTTGAATTATCCAGAGATGAGAAAATGATGGAAAGCTCTTCTTTCTGAATCTGTTTGAACACGGCGAGAGCGGGAGCAAACGCTTCGAAAATAAACCTTTCACACGTTTCTCTGACTTTCGAATCCTCCACAAACTGAATAGTATGTACCTTTGTAGGACCTAAAACGATTGCTTCTTTAATGTTGCACACAAACATGTGATACTGGACTTTGGTCTCAGTGTTGATTGAGATTTTGTCATCTTTTGTAAAGTAGATAATTTTGCTCTGAGGAGTGAAACGTTTATACACCCAGACCTTTTCAGCAGTAAAGCATGGACATTCACTGTGTTCTGCCTTGGTAATTATTGAGATCTGTTTAATTAGATCTTCACTGCAGTGATTCTTCACTGCCCACTCACGAAGCCTTTTGCACTTGTCAATTAACTCCTTGTGCCTATTTTCCTTTCCACTCTGGTTTGTTCCTAAAGACGGTTTAGGAATGCGTAGATTTGTGGATGTGTTTGTCCCCATACTGTTGTCACCGTTCTTCTGAACAGTATTCTGTGTTCCTTCTGGAATTAAAATGGCTGTGTTCGGATTCTTATTTTGTTCAGTTTCACTTTTCTCCTGTGTATCCGCTAAGCCTCTGCTTGCCGTATCATCAGCTGGACTGTTTTCTTGCAGCAGCTCTGAAAGATCAGCATGAGCCTGCACATTTTCTTCCTTCTTCTCCTGACTGTCCTTGTGTCCTCGTTCTCCTGACTGTGCATGCTGAGGTTGCCCATCCATCTTCTCCTTCTTTGGTTCCTTCACATCATTATTCTTATTATTGTCAGTGTTTCTGACAGCAATTCTATTCTTAAAAAACATGCTATATGTCAGTTTAGGAAATTCATTTTTTGCATGGAGAAATGATTTCAGGTCATTATTTCTCCTGATGTTGTCAATATCCTCAGCATTGAAGAACAAGTGTTTTTTTGGTTCTTTTGTGGTTAAGGTACTTTTAATTTTTTCATGTTTGTTTCTCCAAGCTTTTCCTCCAATTTTCTGATCAGCTTTTCACTGTATTCCGAGACCCAGTTTTCCAGTTTGGGAAAGGTGGAGAACATCCTGAGATCTGTTTCAAATTCAGATGAAGCTGATGTTAATAAAGTGAATACAATTTTGTTTAAAGGTAAGAAACTGAAGATTAAAATAAGTCTGTAGCATATAATATGTATGTATTGCTCTTGTATTTACAATAAAGTTGGAGGAAACGGTGATAAGAATCACAATCCTGCAGCTGATCTAATCAGTGTTCTTTGCTGCTGTGAGCGAGTGTGTGCATGAAAAGTGGAAGAAAATTGAAGTACTATTGATGTTTATCTGGCATGTCGGAATAATTTTTTTGTTTAATTACACCAGTGATTAATGTTTTTATTATAATTAGGATTGTTCCTGCAACAATATAATGGTAATATATTGTTTTTTGCTTTTACATTATGCTCATGTTTCTTCAATTCCCATTTTCTATTCCTGCATTTTTTGTTTTAATCGAAAGTGTTTGTGCTAAAAGTGGCCTTAAAGATCTAAACACTGTTGAAAACCCTCGTTACCCTCGGCAATTAAAATGTAAAAATCTTCTTCTTCTGGCTGCTCCCATTAGGAATTGCCACAGCGGATCATCAGTCTCCATACTACTCGCTCCTCTACATCTGCCTCTGTCAACCCAAATAAAATGTCAAAATATTAACCATTAATCCAGTAACAAAACTTACCAGGAAGTTGTGTAAGATTATTGTCCGTTTCATCCCCACCCTCGAGCCTGGCTCTTTTATCTGTGTGGAAAACAAGATAAGAAAAATATTTAGCGGAATAAGTGCAGAGTGATTTCTTATTAAAGAATTCAATCCTCATCTGTAACTACACAATTCATTGATATTCAGAAGTTAATGTTTAATGTCTGATCCTGACTATTTGTTATACTTTGTTATTCCATATTATTGCCTCAAATGAGATCAAATTTTATTTCAAATCTCTATAAATATCACTCACACCTCTTTTTGACATCACAAGCACCATGTTTTCTCTGTTTATTTATTAAACCCATTAAATCTCAAATCTACAATTCTGAATATAGAGAAGTACTATAGAAACTTACTTTGTGGTGCGTCAGCCTCGTTGTCTCTCTGTTCTGTATGAAATCAATATAAAAGTAAAACTATAACAAACCTTTAAACTTAGAGAAATGATTATTAATGTAATGAATTAAATGCATGAGATCTCACCCAGTTCTTTCAGCAGACCTGACTCGTGCTTCATCAAGCAATCATATGTCCAGTTAAAGTGCTTTTTGGAATTCAGGTTGGAATAAATTTCACGCATTTTGTCTTGTTTTGTTTTCTCTGTTTTGATGTTCTCGTACATTTCTTTGGTTATGTAGCGTTTTGCCCGCAAAGTATCAGCCAGCTCAATTGGATTTCTGGTCTTTTGTATAATTTCATCCCTGTGCTTCTCCAGAAATTGTTCTTTATTTACCATGTTGACTGTTAAAAAAGAAAAATAGAGTTACACCACAAGCACGTCAACCACGTCACTGTACAGAACAAAACAAAGCTGAACATGGCATTAAATTCTCTGCCTGAATCCACATTTACATTTATTCTTATATAATATGTTCATTTTTCTGTTATTATTATTATTATTATTTTATTTTTTAATTATAATTATAATTCATCTTCACATTATACACTAATTTAGCAGTGTATGCTCGTCACATTGTTTTCTCAAATAATAAAACAAATTAGAACATAAAAATAAGAAATACAGGCTGTGATTGAGACCTCTGGTGTTCAAAATGTGCAACTACATTAAATGAATATAAATATTGGGACAGGGCCTTGTTTATCACTGTGTAGCATCAACTTAACAGTAGAGTTAAAAGTGTACTGCACCGTATAAGGTTAAAATAATAATAAAGTCTAGTTGACTTGACGTTAGCAATAGTCTGTATTCATCTGAAAACTGAGGAAATCAGTTACTGGAGTTTTTGTGAAGGAATGTTGTCCCATTTCTGTATGATACAGCATTATACAGTATTTTTGTCATATTTTTGTTTCATTTTGTGCCAAATGCTTTTAATTGCTGAAAGGTCTGAACTGGGCTACTAAGTCCCTGAGTTACAATAGTTGACTTACAATTCTTCGATCTACGATAATAGCAATACGCAAAAGTTACTTGCATCAGGCAAACACAGCAGCGTATATGCAGTACAATACATTGGGATGCTAAAAGAATGTACTTATTGCCCACCTTGTGTGATTCCTTACTCTCACTTTTATAATGTGATGTGTTAAGATTATTTAACACCCCAAATTAATTCTTCTGTCCATTAAAAAGTTATTTCCTGTTTACTTCCTACATTCCCTATAACTGTGGCATTATGTAATTTGGAATAGCTGACATAGGGCCCAACATACTTCTTGGCTTCTCCCATTAGGGGTCTCCATAATGGATTATTCGTCTCCATACCCTCCTGTCCTCTACATCTGCCTCTTTCAAACCAACTACCTGCATGTCTTCCTTCACCACATCCATAAACCTCCTCCTTGGTCTTCCTCTTTTCTTTTCCTGGTGTCTCCATCCTCAGCATTCTCCTACTGATATACCCCATGTCCCTCCTCTGCACATGTACAAATCTCAATCTCACCTCCCTCACCTTGTCTCCAAAACGTCCTACATGAGCTGTCCCACTAATAAATTCATTTCTAATCCTGTCCATCGTCGTCACTCCCAACGAACATCTCAACATCTTCAGCTCTGCTACCTCCTTACTGCTACTGACTTTTATTCCTCTTCTCTCCAGCGTGTACCTCCACCTCTTCAGGCTTTTCTCAACCTGCTCCCTACTCTCACCACTAATCACTATATCATCTGCAAACATCTTAGTCCACGGAGACTCCTGTCTGACCTCGTCTGTCAAATTGTCCATCACCACTGCAAACAGGAAAGGGTTTAGAGCTGATCCTTGATGCAGTCTAACCTCCACCTTAAACCAGTCTGTCGTTCCTACTGCACACTTCACTGCTGTCACACTGTCCTCATACATGTCCTGCACCACCCTCACATACATCTCTGCCACACCAGACTTCCTCATACAACACCTCAACTCCTCTCTCCACCCTGTCATACGCTTTCTCTAAATCCACAAACACACAATGCGACTCCTTCTGACCTTCTCTATACTTCTCCATCAACATTCTCAAAGCAAATAATGCATCTATGGTGCTCTTCCTCGGCATGAAACCATACTGTTGCTCACAGATGGTCACCTCTTCTCTCAGCCTGGCTTCCACTACTCTTTCCCATAACTTCATGGTGTGACTGATCAACGTCATTCCCCTGTAGTTACTGCAGGTCTGCACATCTCCTTTATGCTTAAAAAAGGCCCAACATATTATACATACTACATACTGTATAAAATATAAAGTAAAGTCTCTATATTATGGGTAAATCCTACTTTTTTATATATTAAAAGTTTCTATAGAAATCTTTCTGTATGTGATAATACAGTATATAGAGTAATCTCTCACCTGTGATGACTCACTTTAAGACATCTGGTTTTACACGTCATTATTTTTAATTTGCAACAGCTTAAGTAATGAAAATGAAACTATTTTTCTTCTGCCAAAAGCATCTTTAAAGCTTAACAAAAATATACATATCTAATATAAATGTGATCATTTGCTGTATATATGGAGACTTTTGGGACATTTTGGGCTATTTTAGACCTGACATATAAATATAATGCATGTTTTCCTGCACTTTGACTTTGAGTTAATAATCTCCCTCCCTCAGGCAAAACAGTAAAAGTTGCACCAGATGCAAAGGTAAATAAAAACAGTTGCTCTTAGTGCATCATTGTTATAAATCAACTTAGTGAGAATGTTGGTCTTTGCTTACCTGTTAATAAACAACTGCTTCATGCAGCTGTGATCTTTAGTTTATGTGCTTTTGCCCGATCTGAACTATGAGTTCACTAGCAGAGCAATAGACCACTTCCTGATGAGAACAAAGAGCAGCAGTTCTACAGAAATGGTGCCAAAATTGTTCTAGCCAATCAGAATTCACTGAAATTACACTAAACTTTTACTAGCCAATCGGCTGCCTCCCCTCTGCAAACCTCACTTTTAACCTGTTAGGCTTCATCACGGATTTTGGGACTCAGCTGAAATGCCCTACCTAAATTTAAATGTTAACAGTTCCTGATAAAACTAGGCTACATACACAATTTAAACATCTTTAAAAAGAAGACTCTTTGAGCTATACTGTATTGTTCAAAATTGATATTGCTCAAAAAGATAATGTTATAGAAAGTTATAGATAATAAAGTACAGTGAATATACATTTTCTGAATTGATTTTTTTTTCTTCATATATAAATTCATGAAATCAGTCCTGGAGCAATCCAGAAAAGAAAAGTTAAACACCACATGTGTCATGAGTTTATATTGAAAATTAATGATGATATCATGAAAAATTTGATTCCAACAAACATTTATCTGAGACTATGTCTGATCCTTTTCTCCTCCCCCTGTTTGAGAGACACCTGCTAAACTCAGGTGTTCATTCAGACTCTATTCATACAGTTGGCATAGAAATGACCTGCTGACCAGTAAAGACTTTTGTTCTACATGTTTGACTATTGATATTGAGTTGAAATTCATGTTGATAACCAGGTAGCCAGACAAGCTCTTGTTTTACAGACAAGACCATTCCAATCTCAACAATACACACACACACACACACACACACACACACACACACACACACACATTTAATTTCCAAACATTTCTCTTATAAAAACAAACATTAAATAAACATAAATCATATAATCATATAAAACTGTAAAGGGAGATATATTGTAACTTACAGATGTAAAATAGGCTCAGATTTTCAATCTCCATGCAGATCTTCAAGTCTCTGTTGTTACTTCGCCTCCAAGAATATTTTCCTCATCGCTGCTTTGTGCAAATCTCTGATGAAACAACTTATTTGACTGTCCATTTTTTTCTTTGTTTTCTTTTTTTTTTGGTAAAAAAACCCAGTTAGCAGCTGTTTGTGCAGAACTGAGAGCTACATCAAATCCCTGTCCATAACTGTGCACATGCTCCTCTGTTTGACCAGTAAGAGTTTGTAAAGAGTAATAAAACTAAGACCCTCACGTGGGGAAAAAAATCCCATATATCGTTAGAATCCTGCACTTATTGGCTACATTTTCCATCCATCATTTTGCTTTCATAGTGCTACTGGCTGGAAATAAAAGGTTTAAAATGATAGGTGGTGCAGAATAAACATCACCTGGACACCTTTCTATAGAGTGTAGACTGAAGCCCAAAATTCCGCCTCTTTTACTTTTTAAATTTTGTGGTGTTACTTTTGAATTTGTGTTGTAACTAGGGATGAGCGAGTACAGCTGTATCTGTATCTGTATCTGTAAACCATATGAATTATCCGTATCTGTATCTGTACTCGGAGTGGGTGGGGCCTAACCCGGAGGTAGGCGGGGCTTGTCTTGAAATGGGCGGGGCTTTAATCGGTATGTTATTTTAAGCATGCAATTGATATGGGTTGATCAGAAATTGTTATATTTATTGCTGATTAGAAAAATATTTACAGGACAGCATCAGGATTAAGCTCTAGATCAATGGTTTTGATCACAATACAGATACGGATACAGAAAATTCATATGGTTAACAGATACAGATGATGCTGTACTCGCTCATCCCTAGTGTGTATGTAGCTTAATTAATTTGTAATATTTATAACACTAGCTTACTACCTTTATTTTTTTATGAAATACAGCAAAATTGTGTCAGGAAGGAAAGACGTACAGATGAAGCCTCGGCCATGTCTGCACTATGGCTTCCAGCCCTAGTGGGGGCAAGTGAGAGAGAGAGAACCAGAGGGGACAGTGCGAGGTCTCTCGAGTCGCAAACAAATCTACCTGGGCTCTGTAAAATCTCTGCCATACCTGCTCCACCACCTCGGGGTGGAGCCTTCGTTCCCCGGGCCTCGGCCCTTGCCTCGAAAGGGCGTCTGCTCGCCAATTCAACCAGCCCGGGATGTGAATGGCTCTCAGTGAGAGGAGTATCCCTACGGACCACAGGAGGATCCGGTGTGCCAGCCTGTACAGGGGTCGAGACCGAAGACTCCCCTGACGGTTGATGCATGACACCAACGACGTGTTGTCCACACAGACCAGCACATGGTGACCTCTTAGGTCTCGGAGGAAGTGTTGAAGTGCCATAAGCACAGCCATAATCTTCAGGCAGTTTATGTGCCATGAACGATGTAGCTTATCCCACCGACCTTGGGCGGAGCAGCCACTCATGACCACTCCCCACCCCATGAGGAATGCGTCTGTTGTTAGCATTACGTGATGACAAGGCGCTTCCAAGACAGGAACTCGTGTGTATCATCCATATATCTAAGGTTTGAAGAGCTTGCCTTGAAACCTTGATAGTAGGGAGTGGGCTGCACATTGGATGCTACTGCCATGAGACCCAGCAGCCTCTGTAACTGCCCCACAGTGAGTGGTTGGTCTTCTTTCACTCTCCCAACTGCTGTGAGAATGGCTGTGATCCGGGCAGGGGAAATCTGCCTGCAACACGGTTGAGTCCCTCACCCGCACAAGAAGGTGGTTCTCTGCAACGGAGAAAGCACACTTTCCTGCGTTCAGTCTTAACCCCAGCTCCTTCATGCAGGTGAGAATGATATCTCGAAGGCCGACCACTTGAAGCTCTGATTAAGCTTGTGAAGGTGCAGGGAGAGAGTGCTAGGCCGAAGGGGAGGACCGTATTGGTAAGCTTCGTCCCCGAAAGCAAACATCAGGAACCTCCTGTGAGCAGGAAGGACAGCTATGTGGAAATAGGCGTTCCTTAGATCTATCGTGACAAACCAGTCCTCGGACTTAATCTGTGACACAACCTCTTGAGGGTAAGCATCCTGAACCAGAGCCTCATGCGCGAGCTGTTCAACAAGCGTAGATCTAGGATCAGCCTCAATCCGCCGTCCTTACCACCTCGATGGCCTGGATGGACCAGAGCCTGCCAGCGACACATCCCATTGAACAGGGCAGGAGGGACCCGAATTTAATCGCGTAGCCCACCTCTATTGTACTCAGCGGCTGGAGTGATGCCCCGCAGCCGTCGAGGCCTCCTGAGAGGTAGCGGGTCCCCACCACTTGCAGCGATTCCCCGGGCGGAGATGGCCAGAAAAACAAGCACAATTCAATATTAAATAAGATTTATAAATTAGTTTTTATTTTACAAAAAAATTCATTCTTTTTTAAATGTTAAATAATATTTCTCACTTTTATTAGCTCAATATCATCAGCTAAATTAACCTGAATTTTTTGTATAATGTGATTTATAAACAGACAGAATTTAAGTGAAAAACAAAGGGGAACATTTTATTGTAAAAACCAAAAGAAAACCCCTAAAATTAAACACGTTTTGCTTGGAGTCTACCAATGTGGCAGATCTTTACTTACATTTTATTCCATTCTTCCTTACAGAAATGCTCCAGAGCTTCAAAATAATGAGGCGATCTACTCTACACAATCCTCATCATCATCAATGAACTTGTTCTGAAATTGTTTCTTTGTTGACTTGGATAATTTTTCTCTGGATTTTTTTATTACTTGTGGACATGTTAAAAGCGAATATGAAGACACATGCTATATTGGTGACTATAGATGATACCTTGCCATGTTCACAGAACTACAAGACAGACAATGAAACGAGAGATGAAGTCTAAAGGTCTAAATCTCACCGCACCATAGAATATAAGCAGAAAGTCAAACAGCATTGTGGTCTGATACAGACACCCATAATCAATACAATATAATCCTAATTATTAACACTGGATTTTCCCTTTAAAATGCAAGAGTAGATAATACATGATAATTATACAAGTTCCACAGTGTGCGTTAGAAACTCTTTGTTCTTCGACGTCTAATGGAGAAAATATACTGTCTCTGATGCCAGAATGGTATTTCAAAGTCTCTAGTAGGGAACTGTTCTGAATTTATTATTGATGATGATGTAGATTCCTCTGAATAGTCTCTATTTACTCCATTAACCAAGCAGGGTATGTGATTGTCTTGAATGTTGGATAGTGTTGATCTTTTGATTGATATTATGATTGAATCCTCTGAATCATCTGGATTCAGTACATTATCAGGATCTGGCATTTTATCTTCTGCAACAGTGATCTGCTCTGATGATGATGTGCTGGTTATTATTATTGAGTCCTCTGAGCCTATATTTAGACCATTATCTCTACCAGATATTCCAACATCTTCAGAATCTGAAAGTGTTCGAGAGGAATCCCTAAAGGAACCAAAACCTACTTCTGAATGTGAAACCGTGTTTGTTGACCTTCTGCGTATTACCCTTAATGAATTTTTATTTTTATGTTCCAGTTTTTCTGACATAATTATAAACCACTTTGGCGTGAAGTGGCAGAAGATGACACCGTAATTGGAGACCATGATAGCTGAGATTTGGATAATAGGCCGAAGTTCATGTTGTGTGATAAAGACCGGAATAAAGCAAAACCAAGCAAACAGATGGATGAGCATGCTAAAAACTATAGGCTCGGTTTCTCCATCTTTGCCTTTGAAAGCCAACAGAAAACAAACTAAAGCTAGAAGTGCGATGTATGCATGCATCACCCAAAAGCTGATCATTGATGAACCTTGGGTGCACAGAAGGTTCATGGTAAGGTTCAGAGAATTGGATTTAAGCTCCTGAACACCTGGGCGATCAAACACAAACCAAAAGATGCAAATGAAACCCTGAACGGCAGTGAGGAAGCCAATGATGGCAAACGGCTTATCAATCTTTTGCAGCTTGTGCCGTGTGTGTGGATCGTAGGCCACAGAGGCTAGGAAGGTGTGGAAAGCTTTGGTCAGAATGCAGGACACGCACAGCGTGAATCCGAGACTGTACATAGCCTGTTGCGTCACACAATGTTCGGTGCATGGTTTGCCTAAAAACATGATCACGCCTCCGAAGGTCACAAAAATGCCGAATTTCATAATACAAGAATATATTAAAGTGTATTTGATGGTGGGATTGCTTCTGTGTAAAATGAAAAAGATAAAAGAGAAGATCAGCAGCAGTATTCCGATTCCTGTTCCGATCATCACCACAATGGAATACGAGTCCGACCATTTCAAAAACCAAATGTTCCACTGCTGACATGCTGATGACCCTGGATTAGAAGTATAACCATTTGGACATTTTTCACACTTTTCTTGATCTGTGAACAGGAAAACCATAAAAATGTGGATAAATGTTGTTATCTAAAAACAATGTTCTTATTTGTAATTGCAATTTCCGATATGATTTATTACAGAGCAAATGGTTTCAGAATTTCAATGCCAAACCTCAGGCTACAATTATTCAACTCACCTGTCATGTTAGAAAAGTACCCTTCATTACAAAAAGTGCAATTATAGCAACAGAGAATATCGGACACACTTTTTTCTGTGCCAGGAGGACACGTCTCTGAACATCTTGACAAGGGCACCTAGATGTGAACAAATGTTTTTTTTTTTTGTTTCAAATATTCACAAAGTTCAATATTTTGTGTCATATATAAATAATCATGATCCTGAGACCATCCCCACAGCAATATACCACCACCACCATGCTTTACAGTGTGATCTGTTCACTCAAATCAGTGTTAGTTTCCACAAAAAGTGCATATCTAAAGATTCTCCAGGCCATTTAGAATTAATCATATTAATTAAATTAACTCTTAGCCACATTCATTCATTAAGTCTTGACTTATTTGTGGTTTGTGTTAATTACGCAATCTTGTTTTTTTTGCTTGGTCCTTGACTTTTTTTTAATAGTTCCTTACTTAGAGAAATATCACTAACATATGCATTTGTCTGGAGTTTATTTTTCACTTGATTGGGTTTTACAGCAAATACATGCTATAATAGCTATGAGAACTGTATAGATCTTTGCACTATTCTGGACTGTTCAACATTCTGAAAAGTCTGAAGCTACAGTTTGTATATAATATAATTGTATATTATGAAATGTATTAAAAGTAAACTGGCCCAAATTTCAAAGATTTCTAAACATAACATTCAGTTTGATCCTACCGTGTTGTTGGTCCATGGTATATTGTTTTCATAGACGTCCACATCCTTCTTGCTAATGAGGAATTTCCCCACCACGCTGGGTACTCGTCGATCGCTGACATTTTTCCACATTATGAGATCATAGCCAGTGTCGAAATCACCATCTTTATTGAAAGAATATGTCTGGTTGTCCAAGGTGAAGTTTATTTTCCAAAGAATGGCCACTAGCTGAAAATGTGGAGGTATAAAAAAAACAAACAAACAAACAAAAATTTATAAATAACTGTTTAATTCTTGATTAAATTTTGTATAGCAGCAACTCGGACATAAAGAATATTATATAAAGTCAAATAAAATGTTTATATTAATGCACACAATTGCTGTCAGAAGTTTACATTTATCATTTATTGACGGAGTCTCCGGTATAATGGAACACAGTCAGACATAAAGCAGTAACTTTTTTCTGACTTTTTAAAAATTCAGTTGTGCATTTTTATTCATTTCAAGAAAGAAAGGCTAAAGGAGAGACTTTAAAGGAAATGACAGAGTTTATCTCCTGGAACATATAAATGACAATGTTAATTTGAAAACTGTTTTAATTTACACTTTATTGCAAGAAATTTGTGGACACCTGACCATGTCTTTATTGAGCATCCCCTTTCCACATTTAGTCCCCATATGCTGTTATAATAAGCTCCACTCTTCTGGAAAAATGTTCCAATAGTTTTTGAGGAGATTTGCATTGGACTTTGGATCCAAAGATCATAAGTTTAAATCCTAGCCACACAAAGTTGCCACTTTTGGACCCTGAGCAAAGCACTAAACCCAAAAGCTGCTCAGTTGTATGAATGTAATAAATGTCAGTCGCTCTGGATAAGGGCGTCTGCCAAATGGCAGAAATGTAAATGTAAATGTACTGATGTAGGTTGAGGAGGCCGTAAGGACAGCCAAAGTCCTATACAATTGTGGGCCTCCAACGATGTAACAGTTAAGGAAAAAACATATATGTCTGGAAAAGTCAACACTTTTATCCATATATTGTACAATATAGCTCAGTATTTCACAATAACAGCTCACTACTAGGCTTGATCTTACCTTCTCTAGTGGAAAGTTGGTATCTTCAGGACAGTCAGTGTTGTTACATTTAAGAACTTTCTTGATGGCATGAGCAATGGCATAGACAGCAACTCTCTGACTGAATGTAGCTGTAAGATCCACAGAATTGATCAGGTAGTCATTGTTACTCTCCTGAGAGTTCAGATTACAAGATGGAGTTGTGTTCTCAGAATTTTGACCTGGAATGCAGTTGAATATCATTTGCTTGTACTCGCTGATGAAGTCATTCCATGCTCCTGGGCTTGGCTTCAAGTTCTGAAGATAATCTTTAAAGCCTGGAATCTCACCTGTGACAAATGTAAAACCTAAGATGTCTCCTACTTTGTTTATGTCGTTCATCTTCATTAAGGAGCCTGCCATAGACCAGGCATCACTGGCTATCCAGATACGACTAATGTTCCTATTAATCACTTCTTTAAAGAGAATCTCCACCACTTCAGCTCTTAAAATGAGCAGTACAACCCTGGCACTAGATGATTGAATGCGATTAACCACGTTCTTCATGTTCTGCTCAATTCCTTGAATGGTTGGTAACACCTCTTTATACTCCACACACACTTTCACTTTATCTGCAGCCAGTAGAAAGTTCTCAAGTGCTGCATTTCCATAGTCATCATCTAGAGTCACTACTCCAACCCAGTTCCAAGAGAAGTGCCTCATGAGCTTTGCCAGTGCCTGTGTCTGGTATATATCACTTGGGATAACTCGAAAGAAAGATGGGTAACGTAACTTGTCACTCAGAATGGGTGCAGAAGAAGTGCAACTGATCTGTGAAAAGATAAGACACAAATATGAACATATGAAACAAACAAACTATTTTCAGTACAAATTAAAACTCTGTTACCAGAAACCTAAATAAAAACTTAACCACTGTCAGCTGTCCAACTAGAGGTCAATATCACATCTTCTTTTTATTTCCAAGACCCCAGAGTGTTTTATCACCACAATTATGCTCATATCTACATATAAATAATCTCAGAATTTAGGGTCCATCGGGGCAGTTCTAGACGTTTGGAGGAACTAAGCAAGATTTATATTTTAGCCTCCTGCCTTTTACCTTTCAGAATAAATAAAAAGCACTTAAATCTAATATCATTTCTAACCTCTTTATATACAAAACCTGTTATCAGTACTTTTATATATTTCCTTCAATGTGCATATTAAAGAAACTTTAATGAAGGTCAACACAAAAAAGGAAAAAGAAAAAATATAAATGGTCATTAGGACCAGCTCTTCTTCCTCTTCTTATTATTAATATTCTTTGGCCTTGCCAACTCACTGCGATTGCTGTTTTAATTTCCAAACTTTTACTTTCTCTTTTATATTTGGAAAGTCAGCTCCAGATGAAATGTCACTGTGCAGTAGATCAGTTCAGATTTAAAACATCATGCAAGACGCAAATTAAAATTCTTAACGCAGAACTCAAAATAAACTGTCTGCAAATAATGATCCATCTTTAAATGTCGCTGTTGCGAATCAGCAGAATCAGTCTCCGATTATTTTAATTATACTTATAATCAAAAATACATGATGATGAGCTGCTTGAATGTGCATTCGTTTTGGCACCATCAGGTCAGTACACAGAAAAATTGTTCATCAACACATTTAAATGATGATATTAACTGGTTTCCGCTTCAGGTGAGTGACAGGTATTTTATATTCAATGGACAAAAAGTCTTGTCTTACGCTGCCTGTCTTGATTGGTGAACTAGTGTATAGGTTTGTTAAGGTTAAGCAGTTGCCTGCTCTGCCTATAGCTAGCGCCGGCCCTGGGTCCATCATAGCACCGAGACGGAGCTGGTTAAAGCGGTTAATGACCTGCTACTAGCCTATGATCGTGGTCATGTATCATGAAGAATGGCCACTAGCTGAAAGAGCAGACGTAAAGAAAAAAAACTACTATAAATATATTCTGTAGTTCACAGCACTGCACTTTAATTGCAGATTTGACTGGTCAATTTTCAGCAATTCTTATATTAGTACATTGAGCAAATAAAATATTTATACTATAATGCACACATATATTGTACATTTAGCATTTAGCATTTATGGAAGGAGTCTCCAGCATCTCGCAACAGCAACAGTCCACAAAAGCTGTAACTTTTTTGCTGCTATTTTATACTTCGGGAAACTCATTTGTGCATCAGATCAAGTGAATAACTGTTATACCTGCTATAACATATATCTCTCCCTGTAACCACTAATCCACACATGGTCAAAGCAAAAAAAATTATAAAAAATCATTAAAAGTACATAATAAATGAAAAAAAAAAAAGTTAAATGTTAAAATGATATCACCTGATTTAACCTTTAAATTCAAAAGTTCAAGAAAGATTTATGATTTAAAGTATATATAAGACCACTCAAACAGGAGAATATCACTATTATGTACAATCATTACCTGAGGAATCATGTAGAGACTGAGCATCTTAGCGACAGGAATGGATAATTCAGAGTATCTTTCCCCTAAAAATGCCTTTACAGGTGAACTGAAATTTGAGTAGTCAGAAAGAACAGGAAGTGATCCATTAACCGCAAGCATATGCTCCACACAATGCAGTGCTTTGGATGCAAATGCACATGGGTCACACATTAGATATCCGAGCCGAACTCCAGGCAAAAGACTTGAGTTGTTGATTGTTTCAATGGTGTGGATTATCGCCAAAGACTGTACAAAAGATATTAGATTAAAGCTGAAAAAGACAATAGGAGCAAATTAAAATGTGAGTTTGTCCAATACAGAAATCTAATATATGGCCATATATATATATATATATATATATATATATATATATATATATATATATATATATATATATATATAAAGATATATGTGATATGTTAATATATGTGAATGTGTACATATTTGTAGTTCTATTGTTTGCTTGAGACATATATAATGAAGTATTTGTACAATGTGGAAAATGTGGAGGTTTTTATACTTACTATCTAATGTTTCTTTAAATATGTAGGATAGATTACTTTAAAATATAGGTGAAACAACATTCACAATACATTAAAGTACAACATAATATATGAGATACCTATTGTTGTTATGGATTTATTTCATATGTGAAACAAGTGTCACGTAGATGTTAATGTAGAGTTTGCTAATGGGACTATTCAACACTGATACACTCCTAGAAAGGTCACACATGTGCTTATCTATAGGTCTCTCTACTGTTGATGTCGATCTGCCCAATGCATAATGCATTTGTGTTTGTCATTAAACAGCAAAATAGAGCTCTGGAAAAAAAACCTGAGAATTGAATTAATTAACTTGAAAGACACTTAATTTTCTAGTGTAAAATACTTTTAAAATAACTTAATTTTAATGTTGATTCTGTTGTGTAATTACAATGAACATTTAACTTAAACTATTGAAACATTACCCTTATTTTGTGATTATTTGCCATTTATGTATTTCACATATTTAAGACATTTAAATTATATTTATATATATATATATATATACTGTATATATACACAAGTATCTTACATATATTTCTATATCTGTGAAAACCAAACATAAACATGTATGTAATACAAGTGCTTTGCATATATATCCATATTTCAGATTTCTTTATGGGGTCAAACAGAATTTTTTCTAAAAGTTCTAGTACAGTTTAAATATGAATAAAAAACTTTATGAAAACTCACCTGTCACATTGTATGTGCGGACGATTTGAAGCATTAAACTGTGTGAAGTTTGAGTGAACTGAGCTCAGAATCCCGATGACGATATCCCCGGGTAAATAAGCTCCCCAGAGAGATGATGAAACATCACAGAACACCAACGGACCAGAAATCAGAATTACTCCTAACATGAGGAGATAGAAATGAGAATTCATGTTGTAAACGCAAAAAAGGAACTGACATTGTTTGACCCTGGTGCTGTCTGAGATTTCTCCTGTAGTCAAACAGAATGAGATTCTGTGGGAAATCTTTTTCTTCTTCTTTACCACATGACGTGTGTAAGATAACAGGAAAAACCTGTTTGGGATACACAATTTTAACACAATTGCATGACGTTGTGGCTTTTAAACAGAAGGAAGAGAAACATATTCGGTTTCTAGTCTGTAACATAAAACTTTTTTCAGAACAAATTATTTGACAGGTACCTCATCTGTGCCCTGGGACTGTTAAAACCCTGAACACAAAAGATTGTAACGCTAGATCCTTGCCAGTGCTCAATGTCTTCCTAAAATGTTGGAATCAGGTGAGCATGTCCAAACACATTTTTTGTTGTTAAAATTTTAAATGCACAACTTCTGAATGATGTTCGACATAAAGGGTTCCTCCACTTTCACCACCTGGGATAGCTATCTGTCCAAAACTTGCTTTACTTTCCAAAATGTGACTGCTCAGTTAATGATCTGCTGGCACTGAGCCAACAACAGAGCCCGTTCACCAGGTTGGTGAAGTCTGATTAAATAGCTAAAAACAACTTCTATCTCTAAGAAAAGATCAAATCTTACTTTCTGTTTGGTTTTTACCTCTGGAAAGGGAGTGATAGAGACTTTATCAGAATTGCCATGATGATTTCAAAGAAATTAGACGACCCTCTTATTCTGCCAGGCGATGTGTAGATTATGTTGTCTAAATTAGCAGCAAAATATGTACTATAAAGCTGTATCTAAAATAGGGAAATGGTATAAATACAGCAGTACATCCAGCAGGAAGTACTGTATACTATTTGTTTTTTAGGCAATAAAAAATCTGTCAGTAGTCCTTGGTCAAATCCATGGCTGAATAAAAATGATTATTGACGAAACATTAATCAGTAGAAAAAATTGCAGTCTGTTGCAATTTTTTTTAAAGAAGTTTAAGAGATTTTGTTTATTTGTAGTTAACTTTGCTGATTTACAGGCAAATCTGATGTAACCCAGAGTTTGAAATATATCACATTCAATGTTTTACCCAGTGTTTGACTGTTGGACACAAGAATTGTCCCAAATCTAGCAATCTTTGTGAATGATAATTTTAGGCATCTTATTAAAGTCCATTAAGCTCTGGGTTGCAGGTGGTGTACACTTGTTTGCAGTGTTGTGCTCGTTACTAAAAAATAGTAACTAGTTACAGTTACTCGTTACTTCATTCAAAAAGTAACTCAGTTACTTTGTTGATTATTTACACCAAAAACTAATGCGTTACTGTTAAAAGTAACTATTTAGTTTCTTTTTTAAAGAACCTTCTTTAATGTTCCCATTAATGCCCTTTTATGCGTTATGGTTTATACAAACACAAATCTGACTTAAACACAAAGTAATTTTTTAATATTTTATTGAAGTCAGAGCAGCACAAACTGAATATATCACAAGGATTTCTGAAATAAATAACAAAACAAGCTGAATAATAGATTCACAATCAAAAACTAAAGTGGCTTCTGCTGTTGTGTTGAGCTCTTAAACATGTTCCTTTCACAGCTGAAGTATGAAAACAGAATGCCGGGTTAGCATCTAGCTACTAGCTCCTCAGGCATGGAGGTCCTGGAGAAGCTTCAACAGATTGGAGTTGCTGTTTATCGCAGTAGATACGAGCTTCGAACCAGAAAGACACAGCTTACATTTGACTAAAAAGTTTTTGTCTTTATGCTCAACTAAAGTGAAATAATGAGCATATTTCCACTTTGAGAAACTCGTCTTGCTCTCACCTCGACTCGCCATTACTGCCGCACAGACCTGAATAAACAGAGACATGGCCACAGTGCGTCTTCTTCCTGTTTACAGTGGTTCATCCACCAATCCTACAATGCGTCGCTGCTGTAAACAGGTTGGACTGTAGTCTACACTTCAAATTAATTCATTTAAAAAAATAACGGGTAACGCACCATACGGTAACGGTAACGGAGTTACTTTATTTTTAAAAGTAACGCGTTACAGTATTAGTTACTGTAAAAAGTAACGCGTTACTGCCCAACACTGCTTGTTTGCATTCCATTCAACCGATATACATTATCATAAATGTCCAGGTAATACCATTTCCATGGGGCTCGTTGCAGTCAGCAGCAATGGTACAGTTGAATCTGATCCAACTGAGAAATGAAATGAAATGAAATAAAACTTTATTGTCCTCAAAGAAGAAATTTTGTGTTAGACTCCTATAACATGTTCACATTAACAAGACCATTGGATCAACAAACAACAAAAACATTAACATTAACTAGAGCAGGGGTCTCCATCATGGCGCTCCCCAGGGCACCAGGTCCCCCGCAAGGACCACATGAGTCGCCCGTGAGCCTTTTCTAAAAATAACTGTCTTCTTCATTGTTAAATTATTGTGAGAAATTATTAACATGACCAGTGTCTTCACATAGATCAGGGGTGTCAAACTCAAGGCCCGCGGACCAAATCCGGCCGACGTACAATTACATCCGCCCGAGAGATGATTTTATAAAGATCTGTTATTATTGTTATTAATGTCCCTTCGATATGAAGCGCTAAAAACACAAACTACACATCCCATAATGCAGCGCTTCAGCTGCCTTACCGAACACTAGACTACCTGGAAACATTCCAGCGTCAATCAAGTCGAGCTTCTGTTGATGTATTTAACCCTTTTGTACAGTTATTGTGAAACAGCGCCTCACAGTGGCGAAGAGAAAAGTGGATTCTAAAAAACATCAGGAGAAGCTGAAAAACGTCTCAAGGTTACGAACGTAACCCTAGTTCCCCGAGGGAACGAGACGCTGCGTCAAAACGCTATGGGAACGCCCCTGCGTGACCACGCTCTGAACCACGTGTGAAATCTAGCCAATAGGCGAGCCGTGACGTCATAGACAGGCGACGTCGCGTAAACCAGGAAGCTACAAGATGGCTGTGCGGTGGTAGCGACATTAGCTTCTGCAAAGAGAGAAGGTAAGCGCCGCAGGGATGCAGGGAGTGTGGCACGGAGACGCAGCGTCTCGTTCCCTCGGGGAACTAGGGTTACGTTTGTAACCTTGAGACGTTCCCCTTCAGGAACTCGAGCTGCGTCGAAACGCTATGGGAACGAGTGTCCAATCACGCCACACTGACCAGACCCTGCCAAAGAGTGAGGGCCTCGGCACCAGCACGTAGGACAGAGGAGCCCGGGGTGGCTCTGAGGTCGAGGCCATAGAACCTGACAAAGGTCAGCAGGGTGGACCAACCCGCAGCGTCACAGACGTCCCGGAGTGACACTCATGTGCACCCGGCCGCAGAGGCTGCCACACTCCGGCGGGGCGAGCCCTGACCGCGATCGGAGCGGGGACCAGGACTCGCAGCCGAACAACTGCACCAACCACCTCCAAGGACTCGTCCTGTGGAGATAAGCACCCAGTGCTCGCACTGGACACAGCCGGGTCTCGTAACCCCTGGTCGGGGGCTATAACAGAGGAGGGCAGAATGCCTGTAACACGACACATCGTGTGGGAGCACCCGGCCTCGTGTAAGAACACTCTGGGCACGCCAGGGGGCAACTCCAGGTGGGACGAGGCAACTGCCAAGTCAGAGACAGGCACTCCGAGTCGTGACCCGGGCCACAGCCTCCGGGCGCCGCGGAGGAAACGTGTCACCAATGGGACCTACCCAGCGAACACGGAAACCCTCAGGGTCGAAGGGGTTAACCCTGCGGCAAACTGTACCTGCAAAAACACCAGAACTGAACCGACCGGGCAGTCATCTGGGTCCAAGTCATGGTGATCACGCAACCCACCGTCCTTCTTCGGAACAACGAAGCACGGGCTGTAGCAGCCTGACTCGCAAACTGAGGGGGGGAACCACCTCGATGGCCCCTTTCCCCAGGAGTGTGCGCACTTCCTGTTCCAGGACCAAAGCCTGCACGGGTCCCGCCAGGGCGGGACACACCCTGTCGAGCCGGGGAGGAGAAGATGCGAACCGAATCGCGCAACCCTTCTTCACAGTACGCAGGACCCCCGAGAGACTCCAGGCAGCCCTAAGACTGACAGAAAGTCTCCACAGGGAGAACCAACCTCGGGCTGGCCCCGACCCACTCAGAGCAGCTGGAGCGGTGCTCTGCAGCCGACCACACCTCCTGAGAGGCGGCGGAATCCCCCGTCCGCAGCGATCATACGGGCGGAATACGGGGAGCAAACCGCTGGAGAAGCTGCGCCCTGAACACGACCCGTGGCAGGGCTAACAGACAGTCCTCCTGAACCCGAACGGCAGGAGCAGCATACTGCGGCCGTTGAAGCCCCCTGAGAGGCGGCGGATGACTCATCCGCAACGAACTGTCGAGCGGAAAAAAGGGAGTTAACCGCTAGAGGGAGGCAGCGTCCTGAATACCCTGTGGCAGGGCGGACAGACCGGCCTCCCGGCGGTGCCAGGGAGGGACGAGCACCGTAGCATGAGGTGCGCACCGCCCTCCAAGATGCAAGCCATCAGGCCTACGCACCACAGCCCGTTCACCAGAGGCGAGGACGACCCTCAGGCCGTCCAGCCCCTCCTCGGGCCTAGAGAGTCGCCAGGGGCCCCTAGGACCGCCCCGCGGAGTCGGGTGGCAACACTCTCTCACCGGGCTATCTCGCTGTGCCTGGACGTACCAGGGCGCGGCTGCCGCTGAGCAGCCCCATCGGAGCAGCGAGGAACTACCACTGAAACGCCACCGCGGCCTCCTGAACCCGCCAGCAATCACCCTTACCCACAGCGTCACCAGGTCAGGCCAGGAGGGACACCATGACGCTCAGAAGGAAGCTCGCATCATCCCCCATAGCAGGCCAGCCTGGTATGCCTGCAACACACTCATCGTGTGGAAGCAACCTGTAGCCTGACCTGCCGCGCAGCGCTACCCACCAGAGCCAAGCGGCGCTTCGTAGGCAAACCGATAGCCGTCACAGACGCAACACTCGGGGAGAGATAGCTAGCTAGCGTCTCTACCACAAGCGGCAACGTCCCGTAGCCGCGCCACGCAGCTCCAATAACATTCGCGCTGGCGAAGAACATCGGAAAAGCATGCGGCCCACGGGCCTCCCAGGACCCAGACACCTCGGTGCGCAGATCAGGGGAGGCGCTGAGGCTGTGACACAGTGCAGGAAACGCACAACCAGCTCACTGGCGCGCTGCTCCGCCACACGACCGGCCAAGCTAATCCAGCTCGGACCGGCCCGTGCCACGACCACAAGGAGCTCCATATACAGCACAGGCTGTGAGGAGTCCGCAGGCTCGCCAGCATCCACCAGCTCAACCTCCTCGGAGAGAGAGACATGTAATGCTGCGCCGCCCGCACCGGGAGAAGAAGCAGCCGCCAGGCATGCTTCCCCTAATGTCCCGAAAGTCATTCCACCTCGGAGGAAGAAATACGGAGCACCGCGTCACACACACCGGGAAAAGAACTGATACCAAACGAGCGCTCTCCCCGGGGAACGGGAGCTCGGCTAGCAGCCGGGAGCGCATAGCCACACGGCTAAAAGCTAACAGCCGATACCATCGAGAGCCAAAGCCTCGAGGGAGAGCGCTCACCTCGGAGAGCGCTCTCTGAAATTCTCCCACCTCGGAGGAAGAATACGGAGCACCGCGTCACACACACCGGGAAAAGAACCGATACCAAACGAGCGCTCTCCCCGGGGAACGGGAGCTCGGCTAGCAGCCGGGAGCGCATAGCCACACGGCTAAATGCTAACAGCCGATACCATCGAGAGCCAAAGCCGCAAGAAGAGCGCTCACCTCGGAGGCGCTCTCTGAAATTCTCCCACCTCGGAGGAAGAATACGGAGCACCACGAACGCACCGGGGGAAGAACCGTTTCCAAGCAGCGCAATCCCGGGAACGGAGCTCGCCTCGCAGCCGGGAGCGCATAGCCGCATGGCTAAAATGCTAACAACCGATACCCTCGAGAGCCGACTAAGCACGCTCCTAAGCTAAGCAAACAACACATCGGCTGCGTGTCACCCCCGAAATGAATCGGGCAAGCAGGAGACACGCAGACGGAATTTTGCCTGCATAAAAGCTCATGACTGCACAGATAACACACTCAAAGCGCTTACCTGAACGAGCAGAAGCTAATGTCGCTACCACCGCACAGCCATCTTGTAGCTTCCTGGTTTACGCGACGTCGCCTGTCTATGACGCCACGGCTTGCCTATTGGCTAGATTTCACACGTGGTTCAGAGCGTGGTCACGCAGGGGCGTTCCCATAGCGTTTCGACGCAGCTCGAGTTCCTGAAGGGGAACCTGAATGCAGAGCAGAAGATCCAGAAAGTAGAAGAGTTAAAGAAGAATCTGACATTTCAGCAGATGTTTTTCACCAGAGCAAAATCACAAAGTGAAGCTGGTGTGATAACAGAGGAGAAATCAGAGTCACATCAGCCGCTTATTTACTGAGGGAGAGTTTCTGAAGAGCTTCATGATGAAGCTGTGAGACGTCTGGTGTTTGACTGGAGATATTTTGATGGAGAGCAAAATATTTTAAAGTTATTTAAAGTTTAAAATATTTTTTATAAAATGGAATAAGAGCAAAGTAATCTGATATTTACCCTAGATAAATATCATTAATTATTAATAATAACATATAATTAAAAGTAAAATGAGCAAATTTGTTATTTCTGATGTGTGTATCAAACTGGTAGCCCGTCACATTAATCGGTTCCCAAGAAGTAGCTCTCAGTTTTAAAAAGGTTGGTGACCCCTGAACTAGAGCATTAGATCCATAAACAACAAAAACACACAAAACAGTTGGGTAAAGACAGGAGTCATTGAGGACTGGTGTTTATTTGCCATCAGGAGATTTGGGAGAAATCACTTATGTCTTGCATCTCATATAAATAGATTCATTTTTTAATACATTTTTATTCTTATAGTCATGTGATTGGTCAGACGAAGATCAGTCTAATCTGCAAACACGCATCTGATATTATCTAATCATACTGCATTCCATACAAGATTCCTGTCTAACAAGTAAAAACACAACTGGCTTCCTCACATACCATGACAACATTAAGCTGTTCAACGCAGCATATCTGGTAACAATCCATCTTGAAAATCAGTGGCTCCGTTTCAAAGATTAATGTATAATTGAATCAGTAAAACATCTCAGAGAAAATGAGAACTACAGAATATTATACCAGTAAAGAATATATTTACATGGATATTTATACAAATGCTTTGCTTCGTTAAAAGAGCCGGATCAAGTCATTTGTTTGTGATCAGTGATCAGGCTGGTTGCACTCAATGTGTTTGATTCACTAAAACCAAGCAGTTCATAAGAGAGTAGGTGGTACCAGTCGAGCAGTGCTGGAGGATCTCAGGCAGGACAGAAGGAATTAACTTCTTCTAATATTAAAATTGAAATTTTTTATATTATTTTCGGATCTATTTTGCGATTCATTTTACACCATTCTGTTTAAGCAACTATTATTTGGACTCCCCAAACCAGCTCATCTGGCACCAGCAACAACGCCATGGTCAAGTTCACTGGGGATTTATCCTGATTGTGATTTTTTATAATGTAGAGGTCACAGAAGCTCCTGTTCCTGCTTTTATGCTGATATCAGGCTTGATTATACTTGCATAAGTGAGTAGATTCGTAATAAACCAGTCTGTGAATGGAAATAAAAGTAGGTAATTAGTTGTTAGTTTTTTTTCCCCTAAAACTGCATTTTGAATTAATTTGTGAGAATTTATCATTTTAAATGAACATTTTTGAAGCTTTAGCACATTTCGATTACAATGTGTTCAGTCTGGTTGTAATCTTTTTGAAAACATTTTTACACAATCTGAAAATCTTATTGCACTTGATAAATCACAGTCCAGAAAAATAGTGTTTCAGTCACAAAAGCCTTCAGTCAAGTGCTTAGTCTCTGTACAGCCCTCAACAAGGTTTAAGATCAAGACTAAACCTTTGAACTGTCTGTAAGCAGTCACTCGCAGATTGTGCAGACTACCACTAAAAGGAAAATCTCTGTCTCCCTCTGGTGGCCTTTAGAGATATTGTGGGAGGTTTGCTGATTACAATCATTAATTCAGACTTAGACTTAGACTTGGATATACTTTATTGATCCCGTGAGGGAAATTATTGCATTACAGCAGCAGTGGGTTACACAAACAGCAGTTGGGGAGAAAAAAAGCAGAATGTAATTAAATAATTATAACTTGTATAAATAAATACAAATATTGCAGATGATGCTACATAAAAAAAGAGTCCAAATCAGCAATTTAAAAAGAAAGAAAAGAAAAGAAATGAAATGTGCTAATTGTTAGTGTATGTGTGTGTGTGTGTGTGTGTGTGTGTGTGTGTGTGTGTGTAAAGTAATAATGAATAATGGGATATGAATATAAGTTGCTGTTATCATCTGTTACATCGAGGTGAGTCATTGCACACTGCAATTGCCTACGGTAGGAATGATTTCCTGAATCGCTCTTTGTAATGATAAATCCAAAACAGTCTGTTGGAGAATGAACTACACTGCCTCTGATGTATCATGTAGTGGGTGGGATGGATTTTTCATGATTGACAGGAGTTTGTTCAGTGACCTGTTGTCCCTCACAGTCCCCAATCTGTCCAGCTTGTGTCTGATTATGTATTCAGCCGTGCAGATGATTTTATTGATTTTGCCTGCATCCTTGGCACTGATGCTGCTCCCCCAACAGACCACAGCACTATAAATAGCACTTCCCACAACAGACTGATAAAGGATTTAAAGCATCCTGCTGCATACATTAAAGAATCTGAGTTTCCTCAGGTAATAAAGTTTGCTCAACCCCTTCTTAGACACAGCATCGGTGTTAGTCCTCCAGGCTAATCTGCTGTTCAAGTGAACATCCAAGTGCTTTGTAGTTTTCCACAACCCCAACCTCCTCACCCATGATGGTAACGGGTTTAATCAAAGTTTTATACTTCTTTAAGTCCACTACAATAACCTTGGTTTTTATAATGTTCAGGACTAGATACAGTGAGGAAAATAAGTATTTGAACACTCTGCTATTTTGCAAGTTCTCCCACTTAGAAATCATGGAGGGTCTGAAATTGTCATCGTAGGTGCATGTCCACTGTGAGAGACATAATCTAAAAAAAAAATCCAGAAATCACAAACTTATGATTTTTTAACTATTTATTTGTATGATACAGCTGCAAATAAGTATTTGAACACCTGAGAAAGTCAATGTTAATATTTGATACAGGAGCCTTTGTTTGCAATTACAGAGGTCAAACGTTTCCTGTAGTTTTTCACCAGGTTTGCACACACTGCAGGAGGGATTTTGGCCCACTCCTCCACACAGATCTTCTCTAGATCAGTCAGGTTTCTGGCCTGTCACTGAGAAACACGGAGTTTGAGCTCCCTCCAAAGATTCTCTATTGGGTTTAGGTCTGGAGACTGGCTAGGCCACGCCAGAACCTTGATATGCTTCTTACAGAGCCACTCCTTGGTTATCCTGGCTGTGTGCTTCGGGTCATTGTCATGTTGGAAGACCCAGCCTCGACCCATCTTCAATGCTCTAACTGAGGGAAGAAGGTTGTTTTCCAAAATTAGTGTATTACCAACAGTAACCTTGGAAACGGTGGTCCCAGCTCTTTTCAGGTCATTGACCAGCTCCTCCCATGTAGTTCTGGGCTGATTTTTCACCTTCCTTAGGATCATTGAGACCCCACGAGGTGAGATCTTGCATGGAGCCCCAGTCTGAGGGAGATTGACAGTCATGTTAAGCTTCTTCCATTTTCTAATGATTGCTCCAACAGTGGACCTTTTTTCACCAAGCTGCTTGGCAATTTCCCCGTAGCCCTTTCCAGCCTTGTGGAGGTGTACAATTTTGTCTCTAGTGTCTTTGGACAGCTCTTTGGTCTTGGCCTTGTTAGTAGTTGGATTCTTACTGATTGTATGGGGTGGACAGGTGTCTTCATGCAGCTAACGACCTCAAACAGGTGCATCTAATTTAGGATAATAAATGTAGTGGAGGTGGACATTTTAAAGGCAGACTAACAGGTCTTTGAGGGTCAGAATTCTAGCTGATAGACAGGTGTTCAAATACTTATTTGCAGCTGTATCATACAAATAAATAGTAAAAAAAATCATACATTGTGATTTCTGGATTTTTTTTTTAGATTATGTCTCTCACAGTGGACATGCACCTACGATGACAATTTCAGACCCCTCCATGATTTCTAAGTGGGAGAACTTGCAAAATAGCAGGGTGTTCAAATACTTATTTTCCTCACTGTAGTTCCTAATGCACCACTCCACAAAGCTGTCTAGAAGTCCTCTATACACTGAGCCCTGTCCATCCCTAATATAACTCACCACTTCAGAGTGATCAGAGAACTTCTGCAGGTGGAAGGACCGTATATTGGAAAGTTGTATTGGAAATCTGATGTGTACAGAGTGAACAGAAATGGAGAAAGGACAGTCCCCTGAGGTGCTTCTGTGTTACTGACCACCACATCAGAGTCCATGGCGATCCCCCCGAAACCAATTGCCAGTCAGCAGGCTCAAACCCATCCCTCTCCTACTTCTTATCGCCCAGTGTCTATGTCTCCTTACCTGCAGGTGGGTGGCTCTGACAGCCAGGGGCGGGAGGGAAACCTGGACTGGTTTTCATTTGTTTCCAGGACCAATGCCCCGTAATCAAGCTGGGGTGATGGTTCAAATGTCTGAACAGAGATAGACACTAGATGGCTTTGGATTAAGAGGGCAGAGCTGTGGGCAATTGCTACTGGGACACAGGCTAGAGTCTGATCAACCCCGGCTGGGTCGCCTGGACGAGGGTGTCTGATGTTGAAAGACCTGAAAACACCCAATGACCTCAGGATACATCATTGATGATGTGTCCCAGTGCATCTGCATGATGTATGTTGTATTAATGAAGAACTTCGCTCCTGGTGTGAATGTTTTGGTCATTTCAACACACTCATTATACAGTGTTGTAAACGTTCCCAGCACACTAACCCTAAGTTTTACTGTAGTGAAATGTATCTCTGAGCTTTTATGATTTTACACCATTAAACCTAAGCACACTTTAGTATCTGAACCTTCAACTAGAAATCACTAGAATTAATCACTAGATTTATAAAGTCTAACATCTCTTTCAGCCCTGATTAGAAAGAATTTCACTCATTAGTTCATCTCTCTCACTTGAAACCACTTTGTGTTTCCATTAACACTGTCACTCTCTGGTATTAGATAGAAACTACAAGCTGCACCTCTCAAACCACCAGCATGAGGCCATTAAGGGTTTAACCACAACAAGAGTGCAGTAACTGAAGGACTCATAGACTACAGCAGCACTTAAAAAAAAACATTTTGCAAGAAGAGTTTGGACTTCTTACAATTTAGGTATTAAATGATTCCAAACTACCAAAAGATGTGAGATTGTACTTTAAATAATATCAATTATTGGGCTGTGAAATTACACAATACCACAATATATATTTATTAGACCGAAACCACTGCATGCTGCAGCCAATGACACTTCTACAAAAGTGTTAAAAACATTTTCACACTTGGCCTGAAACCTTGAGTCCACACTTATGACTGCTTTTAGGCTTGTTTGGGGTGGGGCTTAAAATCACAGGTTTACTTTAACGCAAAAGAATATATATTAATGTTTATCAATAAGAAACTCTGAATATTTATCCTTGACACCTCAATGTAATTACTTACAGTAAATGGTTTATAAGAAAGTAAAATAATATTATTTTTTATTTAAATCTAGTGTAAAATGATGAAGTTGTTAATGTAAGTGTTGTATGCTGTGTAGGATCAGATGGATGGAGTCTATTTGATTAATTAAGATCCCAGCAATAGAGGCAAAACTGGATACTAGCTAAAGTTATTCTCAATCAAGGTGTCAGGAGCACGGGTGCAACGGTAGGTGCAGAGTGACTGGATGGGAGGACCCAAATGCAGGATGCATACAAGGTTATGGAAAAAAAAACTGAGTTTAATATATATAGTATAGCAGAGGGCAATACAGGGAAGCAAAACCAAAAAAAAAACAGTGCAAAAATCCATAAACTGGCAAACTAGGCAAAACAGGGCAGAGCAAAAACACAAACCAAAAAAAACAGTCCAGAATCTAAGCCAGGTAAATAGGCAGAGCAGAACAGGGATCAGGATCAGGATCAGGAACCAGGGCAGGCAGGGTGGCAAGAGTATTCTCAAGGGCAAGGAAGCCGGTAAAATAATCTGGCCAGGAGCTAAAGTCTTGATTCTCCTTATATACCGGGAGGCGCGGGAAAAACAGCAAGATGGCCGCCGACCTGGAAGTGCTCACCGCGGAACCGGAAGTGCGTGCTGCGAAACAGGAAGTGCGCACAGTGTGCGCAGGAGATCCTGACAGAAGGAGGCTTTGGTTTGTGTCAGTTTGAATGGTAAGCTTTAAACGGACTTAAAACATCAACATTTATTGTTTAGGGAAAGAAGGCAAAATTGGTGCAGAAAGTATGGAAAGTATGATCAGGCTTAGTTTAGGATTTTAAGAGGTCTAAATTTTATTGTAATTGCAAAACCAGGTGTGGATTGATGTGGGTGGTCAGTTTGGTGTTAGTGGGATGTGTTTCTGCGTACCCTTAGTTGTGGTGTGGCTGAGTGATGTAGGTGTGGACAGTCAGGGAGGATTTGGAATATACTGTAGATTAAAGAAGTTATAAACTTTTCATGAGATGAATCTTCAATGGTTTTGGGACATCAGGCATTCTTGTGCTTGGTAGCAAAAAAAAAAAAAAAAAAAAGGTCCGTTTAAAATGGTAAAGCTTTCACAGTCTCTCTGCTGAGGTCTGCACAGTCTCTCTGCTGGGTTCATCACATGTTTAGACCTTAAGGTGTGTAGAGAAAAAATTGTTTCTGGTTAAATAACTTGTCTAGTTCTACTGTGATTAGCAAGGACAACAAGAGCAATGTTCCTGCTGGGGGGGAGCGGTCAATCATGCCAGGGCTCATGAGAAAGCTCCTGGAGGAAAGGATTTTTTGTTTGTTTTAGGGGTGTCATATCAGAGTACCCCGCTTGCTATTTTTGGTGTCAGCATGAAGCTTTCATAGCGCATACTGGCTCATTTGCACAAATGCTTACTTCTGCGAATATGTAACCATGTGCTTTGGTTTTGACCTGTGTCACAGGTTTGTTTTTGTTTGCGTTCTAATATATACCACTTAGTTTCCATATTGTCTTTTCAAAGAAATTCCTTGAGTCCTACAATGAACAAGTCATTGGTTTTGTTTCAAGTTCACATTCCTATTTTGCCTCTTTCATGCTGCTTGCCTATAGCCGAACCATTACCTTAATCACATTTTAGTAGATCATATCAGCAAAGTCATGTGACTCATCATAGCATCAGAATAGGCAAGATTTCACTGCGAGCTTCACATTTCACTGCAGCTAATGGACCAATCAAATCAGTCCACAGCTTCAAATCATCCAATCAGGTGTGAGTGAGAGCTGCTTTTCTACTGAACACACAAGTTGATTTCCTCACTATCACTGTGTCTGAACAGGAACGATGATCTCACTCTTTGTGGCGCTTTACTCTCTGCTTTGTCTCTGCACAGCTGGTGAGAACATTTTCAAATCTTTCATTTCAAATAGTAATATTACATATTTACCTCATTTACTGACATCATTAACCATTAAATATCACACACTTTTTACAGTAAAAACATCTGACATCAAGGAGCTTCACGTGAGAACAGTAAAGAGTGGAGAAGATGTAACTATAGCGTGTGATCTCAGTCTGATCGCAGACAAAAGTAAAGTAGTCTGGTACAGACAGAGTTTTGAAAAAGTGCCTCTTTTTTTTGCAAAACGTTACGGGACAAATAGCTACACATTTACTGATGGATTTAATGATAATCGCTTCAATTTTACTGTAAATGAGCATCAGTTTGATCTCAACATTATGAACCTGAGAGAAGATGATGAAGGAGAATATTTCTGTGGAGAAATGGAGGGAACTACAATAAAGTTCACATCTGGAACACGTCTGCAATTTGAAGGTAAACAGTTTGACTCTGATAAGCTGCTAATTCCAGATCAACACTTTAACCAGTATTATGTGTACATATGCAGTAAATGTTGAGGATTTCACTTTATTCATATTTACTATCATTTCTGTTCATCTGCTGCTTTTTTAATGGATTTGTAAAGATAAAGAGATGAAACTCTGTCCTTCACCTGGACCAGAAATCAAGATCACAGGTTCTGTTACAAACCCATGTACAAACAGCATAATTGAAACAGGTAAGAGCTTTTTATCAAATAATTGATTTTAATAACATTTTATGGATTTTAAATCCAAAGTTTTTTTTAAAGGTGTTTTTCTATTAATATTTTATATAATATTTTATTTAGAAGTTTAGTGTTCAGTGAACTCCATTATATATTTCAGCTCCTGAAATGTTTTAATAGAATGTTATTTTTCCATCCAGATTCCAGTTGTACTGATCAGATGCATGTGCTCTTCTTGCTCTCTATTGTTAGAGTTGGAGTTCTTGCCTTCATGATTATTATCTTTCCAATCCTCCTGATCGTTTGTAAATCAAAGTTTTAAAAAATGTTTAAATACAGATTGAAGAAATAGTGAGATAAGGATAAAATAATGTATTGGATTTAGTTCAAGTTCATTGATTATGTTGCTCATGTACTGGATTAAGTTTGGGTTAAATTTAATGACCATATATTTACAGCTGTATTTAAATAAAAAAAAAATGCATTAAATGAAATTAAAATCTAAAGTCAATTCACAATGCAGTTCTCCTCTTTATTATTTCTATTTTCCCTTTACTTTGTGTTTTTCACACCAAATAATGCACAAGTTAGAAAGTCCAATGAGGTGTATTAATCATATCACACATATTAACTGACTATAGTAGTCCACAAAAGTCCAGTCAAACTCAACCACCGCCAAGCCGAGAGTTATTCCTGGTCGCAGGACGTGTCAATATTCACCCCACAAGGTAGAGGAATCAGTTGCAGTCACAGGTCCCCACAAAGTATTCATACATAATAAATGAAATAAGAAATAGAATAACACAGTACTACTACTATTGCTGCTACTTCTATTAATAATAGAAATAAAAATAACGATGTGGCTAAAGAGACATCTCTGAAACTGCTGGAATCTTAAACTGTCTAAATGTTTTGGATGATTAAGTTTGGGTTTGGTTTAAATAGTTTAGTCTTAAATGATTATATTTTAATACCAATTCCTTTTCTGTTGTGTTGTCCTTTTGTTTAAAAAAAGGCCTCAGACAGATTAAGCACGGTTTCTAGCAGAGTTTGAATCAATAGTGCTATCAATATTATACATTACATATTTTTATTTGTGGACTTCAGTTTGTTTGTATTTAGACTGAGATTTTAAGTCATTTGGACTGTTGACCAAAATAAGTCAGTCAGAGAAAAAAACACAATGCTATATTTATTAAATTACACTAATTGCGTGTGTGAGTGAGAGAGCCCTGCTGCAGTCACCAACACTTCTACAAATGTGTTAAGAACGTTTTCTCACTCTGAAACCTTGTTATTATTTTTTATTAATTTCATTTGTGGTCAGCACTCAAGCATCATGTCATTATGGAGCAATATGGGCAAATAAAGAGCTGTTCCGACGCACAAAGATTTCAGCTACAGGGACTGACCTGAGACATGCATATTTTTTCAGTGACCCCAGTACAAGCACTTGCACCACAAAGGTGACCTCGTTAAAGTAACTTCGCTTCAGCCCCAGCAAAAGCGTTTTGATTCCAATGACAATAACAACTCTTTCCCCAACATTGTTAAACATGAAAAAAGTGTACTCACTTCACTAGCTCCACCACTCTACTATACACTAAATACGACTATTTTTCACATTGACCCTTGACCACAATGTGATGTTGAATTGTTTAATCATCATGGAAACAGTGAAAACAATAAATGCAGATCTTTAATAACATGACTAGTAAAATATTTTACAGGTCAAAATCTGTTAATGTCATGAAATAACATTTTATATTATTGTCATTAGAAAGTTTATCATGCAATGTGTGGATCTGATAGATAGTAAATAAAATAAAAAATGGAAAAAAAATCATAATATGTACACTTTGCATCTTGGTTGTTGTAAAGTAAAATCTTATCAAGTTTTCATAGTTAAAAAAATCCTCACCACTTTTGCTTACTTCCTATTTTGTCCTTCCTGTTAAACAAATTAAAAATAGCTGCTGGAGACAGAACATGAAGTATCATGGCAAACTTTAGCACAAAGATCATGCATGCTTCCACACATGATATAGACTTTCTTCAGGTTACGTATGTAACCCTGGTTTACTGAGGGAATAAGACCCTGCTTCAACAACGCTTTGGTAACACTTCTGCGTTGTACATGCTCTGAATCCCATATGTAATCCATCCAAATTAAAGCACAGCAAAACAGCAAAAACAAAAAGCGTATGTAGTGAAGCCAATGGTAGCCTCTGTAAGGAGAAGGTAGCGCTGCAGGGATGCCGGGAGTGTGGCATGGAGACGTAGCGTCTCGTAGAGTCAATTATTCTTTGGAATTAAAGTCCAATACCGCCATACTGACCAGTGGGGGCACAGCTAGGTCAAAGGACAGAAGGGCCAGGAGAGGCACTGAGGTCAAGGTTAAAAAACCTTACAAAAGTCAGCAGAGTAGACCAGCCCGCAGTGTTGCAGATGTCATGCTGCGAAACTCCAGAGGACCAAGCCTTATTGGCTGCCACATTCTGGGCACTCTGACCCCGAAGGAAGCGTGGCGACCAGAGGACTCGTAGGAGGATGCAATTGTTCCAAATTCCTCAATAAAACTGTCCTGTGGATGTAAGTGTCCAGTGCTCACACCAGACACAGCCATTTCAGCTTTTCCTGGTCTGGGGCATGAAAAGGAGGAGGATAGAATGCCTGGAGCCTGACAGGTCATGGGATGACTGAGGTAACTTGTTCTAGGGTACATGTTCCTATTCCAGGAAGAACACAGTCTTGACTGTGAGAAGCCTCCAAGATGCCTCAGCCAATGGCTCGAAGGGGGGGCTCGGATAGAGCCTACAACACAATGGCGAAGTCCCACACAGGCACTCTAGGTCGCAGAGAAAACACGTCACTACCGGGTCTCTGCCCAGTGATTGCCCCGCCACGGGAAAATGATACGCTGAAATGCGGACGCATAGACTTTGAGGGTGGAGGGAGCCAACCCTTTGGTGAACTGCACCAACTACACCAACCGGGCAGTTAACTGGATCCAATAGGTGCTGACCGCACTATTCACTGAACAGCCGCTATCTTGCGGCATACAACCTCCACATAGAGGGAGTTCTGGATTGGAGTGTTCGCTGTAGCTGGCAATGTCCTGAAGCACTGAAAGTGGCAGGGTTGACGGACCAGGTCCCTGGGGGTGCCGGGGTGGGGCAAGCACCATGTAATGAGGTGCACCATGCTTTTTCCCGGCCGGATCCCCAGAATGTCCTATATCAGGACCTTGCAGGGGGACTGAGAGTAGCGACGCTCTGTTTTTGTACCTCCTGATGACAGGAAGTGCTGAGTTGTACTTGGGGCTCTACCCACCGATCAACCCCATAAGAGCAATGTTGGAGGAAATGCTAAAATGCCGCTAAAACACCTGTTTCTTAGCCTCCTGGAATCTGTCGACTACTGTATTCACAGAGTCGGCGAACAGGCCAGTCGTCACTAGTCCAGCAGCCTGTAGCGCCAGCATAGTGTGTAGGCAGCGGTGGCTTGACCTGCTTAGTCGTAAGCCTTATGGCAAAAGTTGCCAAAACGATGTTGGCACAGCTTGAGTTTCTGAAAGGGAACACCAGGTTTTGTTGAAAACAAACCTAAGAAGTACCAAGATTTAGTTATTTGAAGCGATCCTAACAATGCCAGCTGAATGTCAGTTAAAAGCACAACTTAAGCTGCCCTTACACTTGACAATAACAAGCAAACTTTATCTGGATGCTGTCCTCATACACATTGAAAAGACAAGTGTAAATGCTCTTTCGATCAGAATGTTATCCGATCAGCGTGTCCTGGTCCAGAGGTAATTGAGGACAGATTGTGACCGGATCTCAGTGTAAATTAGTGTCACAGTGTTTGCATTTGCAGGTTGACGTCACACAAAACCCTGCCCTTTCTATTCTGCTGCATGCAGCTGTGTGGTTTTGGGGTATAATCGAGGGTGGAGTACATCGTACACCTGAAAGTTGCAGAACCACTCATTCTCTGTAAAGAACACACAATTTAACTGACAATGTTCTGATATCCTATGTTTCTTTTTACCGTTTTCACAATGAAATCTATCCACTTTATTATTAACTGCAGCCTGCTCATCCTCCTCATTTTGCGGGATTTTTAAAACGTCCCATCAATGAAAATAGTTTTTAAAACAAAACCCTTCACTTCAGGTCGATTTTGCACCAGAGCCATCTTCTTCAGACTTATTTAAATATTGCATGGGAAAGACAGATCGGATTGGTTATCCAGATAGAGAGTAAAGTGCGTTGTGCTAATTCACTGATAATCCGATCTTCTTGATCGGGTCACGGAGATTGCATGTAAACACAGCCTTAGACTTTTCCACTGTACACTGTGCTATGGACTCGAACTCCCACACCTTTCACATTCAAAATTCAATTCTGCCAGTAACATGTGCTTAAATACTTATGCCTGTTTGCACACAATTAAGTATCTTTGTTCTAATAAGAACTTTGCAAAGTATATGTTTCCTTTTAAAAAGGGAATGGCCTGTATTACATATCAAACAATGCACCATTATGTAATGGTATTCATTGGCACTCATCCTGGCAACACCCGAAAGGTATAACTCATTATTCACAAAGCTTCAGCTGTACAACTTGTTTAACCTATTCATCACTAAATATGAAAATTAGGTATGCCTGGTTAATCTTTTTGGGTTCTGTAGCACCTCAGCATTCCAGTGTTAAATCAAAGTTATGTTATTTAGCCTACATTGACAGTATATTGATTTACTCCATGACTACAACCAAAATGACAAGTAGTGTGATGTCTTCTTGCCAAACAGTTCCTGGCTCAATTAGGAGAAAGTAACTATGAATCATACAAAAGTGGTGGCCCATTCAGGCTACAAGATACATTCTCAAAACACCTCCCACAAACAAACCCATCCCTTTACTCATGTTGTGCATCCTATGCATACACTAGGTCATTACAGACTCACGCTTGTCTGGGATCATAGTATTTGGTATTTTTGTTTCCTTTTTTGCACTGTGGTGTTGTTTGGCAGTTTTTAATATGTTTTTTAGAGCATTTATATTGGCTGACGGTTACTGGGGAGATTTTATAATGTTGATCTGACTATGTTACACTTTTTCCTATATTAGAATACATTGATAAGTCTAGGAAAGATGATCCACTTTTATTAGCTGACTATTGTAATATTTTAGCACTGCTTATAGTTAGCTATCAGCTAGTCTTGCTAGAGTCCTCGCTTGCAATCAAATCACACTGTACATTGTTTATAAATAATACATGAAAATAAAGAAGTCTATATGTGGCCAGGAATTGTTGTCAGAGGGTGTGATAAGGATACGTGAGCAAAGGTAAGAGTGTAAGGACCGACATGCCAATGTGTGTTTGTGTATGGAAATGTGGGAATAAAAAAAAATCAATAAAATGTTGTGTTTATAAACAAAGCCTTCATTTTGTTTGCTAAGCTTTTGTATGCATTTCATTTACTCCAAGCTCCCTATGCTAGTGACAACACCTAGGTAGAAATAAAGAAAGCTGCCATAGAGTTCTTTCTGCTGAACAAATGTATCAAAACCCTTCGCCACTATTCAGCAGACCCAGGAGCAACAGCATGTTCCAAGATTGGGCCAAGGTCCATAAGGTGTTTCAGGGCATGCTGGAGAAGAAAAACAGATGCAGCCCTGGTAGCTGTTTGATGGTGCTGAGATATTCAATCTCTGGGTAAGGTGGTCCAGCTGGCTGAGGAATATTTGGTGGTTATCTGGGAGGAGCTAAGCCCTTCTAGCCTCTCTGTTTATCCACCTCCCGACACACACCCTTTACATCTGTGTTCTCTCACTTGCAAGTAGATAATTTTAGCCTCACAGGTGCAGGAGTGAAGCCTGAACAGACTTTCTGGTACTGTGAGGAGCAAGGGAATTTACAAGACCAATACCTTGGACAGAAATGGGGGTTACTGAAATATAGATATTGAATTTTGCTTTAACTAGTGGAAAGTTTTTCTTGTTCTGTCAAAGAGGCAGGGGCAGAGTAATGCTTGATTTTTTTCGACATTTTTTTATTTAGATGTATGTTTGTGCATATCATGATTGCTTGAGAAAAGCAAAGAAATACTGCAGACAAAACCTAACATGAAGGACTGATATGACTATTATATGACATGTATAGGATTTCAATTGCCAGATTTTTTTACTTTAGACCAGGTTTGTTAGACAATATAAGAATTAATAGAAACTTCTTAACCCAAACATAAAATCCATATCTGCTAGATACATTTTATAAAAGACACACCATACCGACATGACTGCCCCTGAGTCAAAGTCTGTTTATATTGTGGTTCCAGTAGTTGCCATTTCTGCAGTGAATACTCCATGCTTTGAATGCTGCAAAGAAACAAATAAAGATTTAGACAGATTTAATAAACATGTAGGCAGAAGTACAGGATCAGAATCAGTAAACAGGCTGATGGTCAGGCAATCAACAAACAGAATAATGTGGGGCAGGTTAAAATACAAAACAATGCATACACTGTATAAAATTAGCAAACAGAATACTAATGCTTGATAAATGACAGAAAAAAACAACTACTGCACATTGAGCTGAATAAATCAAAGTTATTTTTAAACTTTGAAAAGGCCACAAGTTGAGAATGTAATTGTGAATATAAAAGTGTGTGCTGGGAGCTGGAGTCTATCAAAGGACACATTGGAATGGGATCAGTTGAGTGGCTGAGTGACGCAGTAAGTTTTGGCATACTCTGCCCATGGCAAAAACTGGGCCCAATCTGATTCATCACTGGTGTACCTATTAGTGCTATTTTAGTTTCTTGTTTAATAAACATAGGTTAGATGGTATAAATGAATGAGTTTCTAACTCCATATATTAGATATTTGGAGTTACAAATTAATACACACATACACAATACAGGGCACTCGAGGAATTCTCCTGGTAGCTTGTGTGCCTGGTTGGTGCTACCAAGAGCTCTTTGGAAAACATTGTCCAACTCTGTTTGAATCCCTACTGGTGTTGAGTGCACTAAATTCTTTTAATCAGATTCAGGGATAACTGAGGGTTTGATGGGTTTATCAACTCTGTGTATATGCAGGTGGTCAATGGATGTTTACCGATAGCAGTCACTAATTTTAGGCCAGATGTAGCTATCATGTTTTCAAACACCATCCAAGCAGTGTGCCTTACTGTACTGGAACAGAAGGGGCTGTGTGGATTTGTTTGCTTGGAGTGAAGAAGAGCAGGGTAAAGTTTGAGGTTTAAGAAGTAGCATTTTCAGTTTATGGGATTGATATGGGATGAACAAATGTCATCACTCATGACATCCTGTTGCTAGATAATATTTCTTTGCATACAGCAGCATTGCTGTATATATAATTTTTAAACTGTTGTAGTGAGAGTCCACACTGATCAACTGCTGGTGTTGCAGGCAATACAGAACAGTAATATTTAGAGGTTTTCCTAAATGTTGTGGTTAAAAATAAGACTCTCTGTGGGCCACTTTCTGCTGAAAATGTAAATCAAGAAGGTTTTGCACTCCCCTTGGCTAAATCTGAAAAGGCACTGGACAGGGGTTTGTTGATTTTCCACTGAGGATTTAGCCATATATAGCCAGGGGAATCAAATGGATCAAGTTGCTGTTTGGGTTGTACAATGCCCCCTAATTTAGGCATAAACATGTCATGAGATTTACACAAACAGTTGCATGTTAATGTGAAAACATATTTAATCTTTATGGTAAATTATTTGTATTTGCAAATAGTTAGGCTTTGACCATTACAACAAAATTAAACCTATTTCAGTAACCAGATACCAGTAGAAGCGTGATGTTTAGGAGAGATGGCGGTGGAGTTTTTAACAAGATTGTTTAACACAATTCTGGAAGGTGAGATGATGCCTGAGGAATGTGCTGGTACAGGATTTTAAGAAGGAAGATGTGAAGACTGGCAGTAACTACAAGGCTATAAAGTTGATCAGCAGTAGTGGAAGCCAGGCTGAGAGAAGAGTTGACCATCTCTAAACAACAGTATGGTTTCATGCCGAAGAAGATCACCACAGACGCATTATTTGCTTTGAGAATGTTTATAGAGAAGTATAGAGAAGGTCAGAAGGAGTTGCATTTTGTGTTTGTGGCTCTAGAGAAAGCGTACAACAGGGTGGAGAGAGGAGTTGTGGTACTGTATGAGGAAGTCAGTTGTGTGTCAGAGAAGTATGTGAGGGTGGTGCAGGACTTGTATGAGGACAGTGTGACAGCAGTGAAGTGTGCAGTAGGAACGACAGACTGGTTCAAGGTGGAGGTTGGATTGCATCAAAGATCCGCTCTGAGCCCTTTCCTGTTTGCAGTGGTGATGGACAGGTTGATGGACGAGTTCAGACAGGAGTCTTCATGTATGATATTGTGATCTGTAGTGAGAGTAGGGAGCAGGTTAAGACGAGCTTGGAGAGGTGGAGGTACGTGCTGGAGAAGAGGGGAAGTTTAGAGGCATTCAGGACGTTTTGGAGACAATGTGAGGGAGGTGCAACTGAGATGGTTTGGAAATGTGCAGAGGAGGGACATGGGGTATATCGCTAAAAGAATGCTTAGTATGGAGTAACCAGGAAGAAGGAATAGAGGATGACCCAGCAGGAGGTTTATGGATGTGCTGAGGGAAGACTTGGTTGGTTGGTTTAAAAGTGGCAGATTTAGAAGACAGAATGGTATGGAGATGAATGATCTGCTGTGGCAACCCCTAACAGGAGCAGCCAGGCCAAAGCCCTGAGGACTCATCGACTGCAAAAGTACTTTTTTCTATATGTTATGTGTGAATCAGTTTGGATTTGTTTTATACAGGATAGTCCTTAAATGGTTCCTTTCGATGAAATGGTGTGAGATTATACTTAAAATAATACAAATAATTTCTCTTTTATGTCCTTTAGGGTGAATACATGCCTCACACAGATAGAGGACAGTCTCTAGTACAGTTTTAATAATTAGTTTTATTAAAATTCTATATTTTTTAGAATTATTTATATTAATGGACTTCAGCTCTTTTTGTTTAAGTCTTAAACTTTAACCTAAAGACATTTGGACTGTTGAAGTGACCCGAAATAAGTTAGTGTGAGCTGCTGGCTAAAACCACAATGCTATTTTTATTAAACTGAAGCAACTGCATATGATAGAGAGTAAAGCTGCAGCCGCTAACACGTTTTCAAATGTGTTAAAAATGTTTTAACACTAAGCCTAAACTCTCTAATGAGTCCATTCAATTTACTGCTTGCTTGTTGCAGGGTTTTTAATAAAAGTTTTTTACAAAGGAACATATAATTTTATATTAATGTTTAACAAGAAAAATACATTTGTAATATTGGTATTTTCTAAATATTGTTAAATCACATTAATGTTCTACAGTAAGCAGCTTATCAAATGCTAAAATAAAAGATCACATTCCTGACCTGGGCTATAGTGTTCTTGTTATCTGTTCTGTTCTTTTTTATACACCAGCAGATTCTGCTAAATAAGTTGTTTTAGTCAGTCCCACAAAAACTTATGAGGAAAAGTGTTTTTGAAAATGTGTGTGGTATGGCAAGAGGTACATTTTCCTGTTTGTTCCTAAACCAAGCATGGAATCAAGGTCTCTGGGTTACGTATGTACCCCTGGTTCCCTGATGGAAATGTCTTGGAGAGATACTCCAGAGGACAAAGCCTTAGAGTGCACTACTCTGATGGAGTGTGCTCTGATCTCAAAAGGAGCAGGGAGACCAGAGGGCTTATAAGAGGAGTGGATAGCATCCACAATCCATCTACTGAGGGGCTGCTTATTGGCAGGAAACCTATTTTTATATGGACAATAGCAGGACATGCCTGAAGAAAAGTCCAGAAGAGAGTTGGGCCATGTAAAGGGCCTGAAGCTCCCCAAACCTCTTCAAAGAGGAAATGGTCAGGGTTAGGGTTAGGGTTAGGTCCCATAAAGGCACTCTGGGTTGCACCTGAGGCCTCAGCTCGTTCATGCATTCATGACCTCCAGACTGGACTACTGAGTGGTTGTCCTGCATCATTAATAAACACGCTACAGTTTTTTCAAAATCTGCAGCAGTCAGAGTTCTCAAAAGGTTGAGAAAATATTACAATATAATGCCAATCTTATAATCCCTACACTCCCTACCTGTTAAGTTTTGAATCAACACCACTACAAACTACTAATACTTACTTACAAAACACTAAATGGTTTGACTCCCATGTATCTATCCAGTCTTCTAACACGCTACAATCCGTCATGCTCCTTGAGATCTCAAAACTCTGGACTCCTTGTAGTTTCTAGAAAAACAAAGTCCACTAAATGTGGTAGAGCACTCTCACATTTAGCATCTAAACTTTGGAATAGATTTCCTAACAGTGTTTGGGGCTCAGACACACTTTCCCAGTTTAACCTTGTGCTCCAGTACATCTGATCACATGCATATTATCAACTTAATATCATAAACAGCAGCTATGCTAATTTCTCTCCACTGCTTCTCTCTCTCTACCTACCCCGAGGCACTTCATGTATAGTTTGGAAATTGGACTTCCTTGAGTTTAAAGGCTCTGGCATGGAGAAGCTGGTGTTGGATCTATAATGATATAAGATGTTGAGCTATTTTATGAGTTGCTTAGTAGCTCTTGCGTCCATAACCTCAACTGACTGTACAAGACTGTAGACAAGACATTACTCATGTTAGTTCTCACTCTCCAGTGTTCTGTTTTGTTTTAAAGAATGAAAATCACCCAAATGTGGATGGGTTTCCTTTTTGAGCCTGGTTCCTCTCCTGGTTTCTTCCTCATAATATCTAAAGGGGAGATTTTCCTTGCCAGAGTCACCATGGCTGCTCATCAGAGATAAATACACATCGTTCACCTTAACTCTTAAATTCTGTAAAGCTGCTTTGAAACAACGTCCATTGTGAAAAGCACTATAAAAATAAACTTGACTTGACTTGACAACGTATCTAAAGTGGGACGCAGCCCCTATCCTTCTTGGGAACTATGAAGTACTGGCTGTAGAACCCAGAAACTCTGTTAGGGGAAGGGACCACCTCGATGGCCTCCTTCTCTAAGAGAATCTTTACTTCTTGTTTCATGACCAGAGCCTGCTCGAGTCACACCAGAGTGGGACACACCCCATTTGACACGGGGGGGGATTTGACCTGGAATGAAACCAGAACTGAATCCAGTAGCCTCTTTCTATAATGCACAGGACTCTTTGAGATATGTCCAGAAGGTGTTTCCAGGCTGCCAGATAATCTCTAAAGGGAACCAACCTCTCGTCCTATAGGCCTCCTGTGAGGCACTGAGCCCCCCAATCCGCTAGGTTCCCGGGCAGAAATGGAGGGAGGTACTAGCTGAAGATCACTGCGGCCTAAAACACCACATGTGGCAAAGGTAACGAGCACCCGTCCTTGCTCGGCACCCCCAGGGAGTCCCCTAAACCGTCAAGGTTTCCTGCCCAATGCCCTCCTATTGGAGATAATGGTCCTTAGATCCATTAGCTCCTAGGGTCCCTGGCAGTTGATGCAGCTCAAGTTACTGAAAGGGAAGCTAAAATACAACAACTATGTTAAAGTGGCCCAGGGGTGAAACTGGAAATCTGCTAAACTTGTTTTGATGGAAAGTGGATGCAACTGATGGGAATTCAAATTTTTTAAGTTATACTTATCTTTCATGTAATTGCAAAAGGGAAGACATTTCATTTTCAAACTATTTGAGAAAAAGAAAGGAGTTTATGCCAGATGTAGGGACTTTTAGGTACAGGGTGTGGAGTTTCAGCTAGAACTTTACTTGTCCACGACCAACAAGTTTAATAGGAAAAAATACACAGGGACTAGGAGAAGCAATACAAATAGGCAGCAGTACTGACAACAAGAAAACCAATGCTGTTTTATGTATTATGACTGAACAAGACAATTATATGCACTCAATGGCAACGCCTTCGATATTATTCACCATTCAGATTCATACTATGCTTGTTTCAAGAGTCTGATTAAACCAAATGATGGTAAGCAGCAAACACTTCAGAAATCATAAATTTTTTGCAGTTAAAAATAAACACGACACAATTACATGAATTACATCTTAAAAAAAAAAAAAAAACATTTATACTATCTTCAAAAAAGAAAAAAATAACTTCACTCAATTCAATTTCTACCTTAGGAAAATTATTTGGGAAAGGACCATACTGAAACTCTTCAGTGTTCCCCTCTGAGATAGCTGGATTATACATTATTCCATCAGCACTGCTGACCTATTAGCTTTTATTACACTTCTTCTATCAGCAATGTTCTAGCACACAGGGCTAAAAGAGCTCCAGTAGATCATAAGTGATTCATGTGTCACATCACAGCATCAGAATAGACAAACATTCACTGTGATCTTCACATCTCATTACACCTAATGGACCAATCAGATCAGTCCACAGCTTCAAATAATCCAATCAGGTGTGAGTGAGAGCTGCTTTTCTACTGAACACACGAGTTGATTTCCTCACTATCACTGTGTCTGAACAGGAACGATGATCTCACTCTTTGTGGCGCTTTACTCTCTGCTTTGTCTCTGCACAGCTGGTGAGAACATTTTCAAATCTTTCATTTCAAATAGTAATATTACATATTTACCTCATTTACTGACATCATTAACCATTAAATATCACACACTTTTTACAGTAAAAATGTCTGACATGATGGAGCTTCAAGTGAAAACATTAAAGCGTGAAGGAAATGTAACTATAGAGTGTAACATCAGCATGTTCAAAGACAAAAGTAAAGCAGCCTGGTACAGACAGGGTTTTGGAAAAGTGCCGCAGTTTTTCGCAAGATATTACGGGCAAAATACTTACAAGTTTGATGAAAGGCTTAATGCCAGCCGCTTCAATATTACTGTAAGTGACTATCAGTTTGATCTCTATATTAACAACATGAAAGAAGATGATAAAGGAGATTATTTCTGTGGAGAAATTGAAGGAAACAAATTAACATTTACATTAGGAGCACGTCTGCAATTTGAAGGTAAACTGTTGGATTCTGATTACCTGCTAATTCCAAATCAACACCAATATTATGATTACTGATGCAGTAAATGTTGAACAATTCACTATATTCATATTTACTATCATCTCTGCTTATTTGGTGCTTTTCCAATGGATTTGTAAAGATGAGGCGATGAAACACCATTTTGCATCTGGACCAGGAAAAACGAACTTGGGTTTTGTTACACCTCAGTGTACAAACAGCTGCAGTGGTAACAGTTTTTGTTAATAATTACAATATTGAAATTGATATTTCAGCTCCTGACATGTTTTAATAGAATCTTTTTCCATCCAGATTCCAGTTGTACTGATCAGATGCATGTGCTCTTCTTGCTCTCCATTGTTAGAGTTGGAGTTCTTGCCTTTATGTTAATTATATTTCCAATCCTACTGATTGTTTGCAAATTCAGATCAAATTAGAATCTTAAAAAAATGTATTGAAATTATCTTGAGCTAATTGCTTATATTTGCTGTATGTTGGAATGATTTTATTCTAACTGTAACAGGTATTTACATGCAATTACATTCTTGTAAATGGAACTATACATAAAATGCTTTTCATTCCATTAAAATCTAAAGTGAATGTACACTGCGGTTGTCATGTTCTTTATTTCTCAAATTTTTCTTTAGAACTTCAAAGGTAACATCATATTTTTCATATCAGATATTGCAAATGTTTGAAAGTCCAGGGAAGCATATTAGTCATATTACATACAAACAAACAAACAAACAAACAAAAAATTATGTCACTGACTATGTACTAATGTAGACACACTGTAAATGATGTAAAAGAAATGTACAAATTAACCTGGTTCCTCTTTAGTCATTAATATCCTTTTAAATCACACATGTATATATCGTTAAATTAGGCCTAAAATATGACCTTTGTATTTTTACAGTGTGTGCGTGTACGTTTTATTCCTGAAACTACAATTATTTATTTACTCCACAGTGGGGCACTATACAGCTAACCACTAGATTATCAACACATCAAGACCCTTAATATTTCTGCAAATGCTTACACGTTAAAATTTATAAACATGCATTATACTTACTGATTTACTGACTAGAACTATCATGAACATGATAGTCTGAGGTTAGCTTCATCTGAACCCTGGTCAGGTCTGCATTGTGTGTGGAAGCTTTTAGCTTGCCATGGTGCTTCCTATTGTATGTTCACTTATGAAGGGAAATGGTCATGAGACTGGAGCAGTGAATAACACTCAACAAAACTGTAATTTACGCCATCAAAATCAGTGCTGTTTCTTGTGCTAGCACTGTTAGCACTAGTTGGTCCATTAGCAATGCTAACACCGTTAGTGCTCTGCTGTGCCTTAAAGTTAGCATAGAAAATGTTCAGCACATCTGTCAGAGAAGTGTCAATTGGACACTGAAATTGGACTTCTTGTCATGACGTCAAATCCCAGCACCATTAAACTGAGCTCCTGAGCAAGGACCTTAACCTTTAGCATGTAGCCGTGTACATATCCATGCTTACTTACAATGCTGTGAGATCTTAAACTATCATTGACTGTTTATCCACACATGGCCTCTGGTTGGAAAAGGTTCTGAGGGTGATTATGTAGAATGTAGGTGTATGTATCCTTCATCACTTTTAGGGCCCACAACTACTTTTGTAAATAATCATAAATAGATGTGAACATGTCCCAGTCTGTGTCATCTAGGGCACCTTGCAGAGTGGGCACCTATTGTTCTGTCCAGCTTGCAACTCTATCTGAACTGGAGCTTCCTGTGCTAGCCTTTTTTTTATATCTATGTCATACCTGAATTGCCCTATACGACTGGGTCAGAGCATCTCCAAACTGGCAACAAGGGCCACTAAAGAGCCAGATAACCGTGATTCCCTGGACTTTTCTACATGGGAGATTTCCAGAATCCCAGAATTCTTTTAGTCCAAGGGAAGTTGGATTTCATGGTTAAGTTCACATCTATACACTTTAGTTGAGATTCAAACAGCTGCACCCTGGTTTCTGAGTGATTTCTTCCCCAGCATTGGATCAACAGCCACTGCAGCTTGAGAGACACAACCATGGGCTTGGCCACAGAAAGCCCACATGAGACCTACTGGGGTCCATATAGACTTAAACACTGAGATACCATTTCCCAGGTTGAGTTGCCAATGCAATGCAATAATGATTATCACTTTAATTTTTACTGTCATACCCCTCTATATATATATATATATATATATATATATATATATATATATATATATATATATATATATATACACACACATATTTTCAAATATCTTTATATATTTTATATTTTATATAGTGTAGCGAATTTAACTCGCGAAAGGGGAAATATTTATAAGTAAGAATAGGTAAAAGGAGGGGGGGGGAGGAAAAAGAGAAAAGAGAGGAAAAGAGAGAAAAGGAATGACAAGCTTAATCTTTAAAATCCTCAAAATAAAGGGGCTCAAGCTTAATCACGCATTTAGACTGGTTGGTAAAACGGTTACTTCTCCTTAAAGTGTCTGTGTGCAGTATAGTGTGGTATAAAATGGCACAGTGCTGTGCAAGTCCAGAGTTAAAGTGACAGGTAAAGTGACAGTCCGTTGTTAAAGTGTCAAAAAAAGTTAAAAGTTGTTCTGAAAAAGTGAAGATGGAGAGAGAGGTCCTGTACTAGATCCTGGGTGTTTCCTGAACGCAACTAAGAAAAGAGTCCATTGTTTGAATGGCTGAGGTCCTTCACAATCTTCCTGGCCCTGGTCCTGCACCTCGTGCTATAGATGTCCTGCAGGTCAGGGAGCTCAGTGTGGATGGTACGTTCAGCTGACTGCACCACCCTCTGGAGAGCTTGCCTGTCCTGCATGGTGCTGTTCCCAAACCAGGAAGTGATGCTACCCATCAGGACGCTCTCAATGGTGTAGGTGTAGAAAGTCTTTAGCACGTGAGAGGAAAGTTTAAAGTCCCTTAAGCGTCTCAGATGGTACAGACACTGCTGGGCCTACTTCACCAGGGTGTTGATGTGACAGGACCAAGACAGGTCCTGTGTGTTGTAAACACCTAGGTACTGGAAACTGTTCACTTTCTCCACTGGAGATCCGTTGCTGTTTAGCAGTTGGTATGACTGCTCCTGCTTCGTGCTAAAGTCCACTAACAACTCCTTAGTCTTGCTGATGTTCAGGAGAAGGTTGTTCTTCTGGCACCATTTCTCCAGGTTTTTAACTTGATGTTTGTGGTAGAGTTGGAAGTGGCCACACAGTCATACATGTACAGTGAGTACAGCGGAAGGCTCAGAACACAACCCTGGGGAGCTCCAGTGCTGAAGGTGAGGGTGGATTTGGTGTGTTTGCCCACCCGTACGGCTTGTGGTCTGTCTATCAGAAAGTTGCAGATCCATTGACACAGCGGCAGGCTGAGTCAAGTCAAGTCAAGTCAAGTCAAGTTTATTTCTATAGCGCTTTTCACAACAGACATTGTCTCAAAGCAGCTTCACAGAAATCAAGTCCCAGAACCTTCAACGTAGAGGTGAGCATGGAGGGAATTATGGTGTTGAACGCTGAACTGTAGTCCATAAACAGCATATTTGCATAATTCCCTTTTCTGTAGTCCAGGTGGCTCATCGTTGTGTGTAGAAGAGTTGCGATGGCGTCCTCAGTAGAACGGTTCTGACAGTACGCAAACTGTAGAGAATCCAGTGTGTCTGGTAATGTAGCAGTGATGAAGTCTCTGACCAGTCTCTCAAAACACTTCAGGTCAGGGCTACCGGGCGGTAGTCATTGAGGCAGGTGGGCTGGGGCTTCTTCGGGACAGGAACAATGGTGGACTGTTTGAAACATGAGTGGACAACAGACTGAATGGTTGAATATCTCGGTGAACACCGGTGCTAGCAGGTCAGTGCAGGCTTTCAGAACCCGACCTGTGATGCCATCTGGTCCTGCTGCCTTCCTGCTCCGAGATGGTGAACATGTGTACCTCTCCGGCTTTCTTGGCATGCATGCTGTCTGTGGAGCTAGTGCCGCTAGCATGGTTAACTGCAGCCTCGAAGCGAGCGTAAAAGATGTTTAGCTCGTCTGCCAGAGAAGCGAACGCATTCCCCATTCTAGAAGATGGTGTTCTATAGTCGGTGATGTTTCTTAATCCCTGCCACAGGCTCCTAGAGCCACCATGTTTAAACTCAAGTTTCCTCCCGTAGTGCCGATTTGCTTCCTTCACCGCTCTGCATACAATTAAAGGCCCAGCCTTGTACTCGTCCATGTCCCCAGGGGCAGGCCCCGTGTTGTAGGCACCGGAGAGGGCTCTCAGAGCATCGTGGATGGTTTTATCCCCCCAGCTTCTGGTTGCGAAACGTTCTGATGGTGGTTTTCTGCACCGTATCACAGTTTCCCGATGAATCCCACAACCACTTCCGTAAACATGTTGACATCAGAGCTGCGCCTGAACATGTCCCAGTCTCAGCATCTAAAGCGTCCTGACTCCGGCTCGTTTCCCTTGCGGACACTGGTACGGGTCGCGTCCTTGTTCTTCCTCAGGATCTTGCTCGGCCAGCATGTGTCTGGGTTTAAAAACGACGAAAGGTGAGTGGATTGTACACCAATAGAATAAAGGTTTATCTTATCTTATCTTAATAGATATAAAAGTGGCTAATCTAATATCTAATGATGATCTTGTATAAATGAAACAGTAACTATGTAAATATAAATATTAAATAAACAAAAAAGGCCTTTTTAGTGGAGTTTATTTATTTATTATATCTGAGTAAAGAAAGGACATTGTAAATAAACGTGTGTTTCTCTAAAGGGTTTATTTTCACCTCTATATATTTATTTATTTATATTTTTGCAAATTAATATATATAACTCCTGGTCCAATATCTGGTACAGTGTTAAAATGAAGAAGGAAGAGATTTATCCAGAGCAATTTACGGCATTTGGCAAATGCCTCTATCCAGAGTGACTCACAGTTATCTCATTCATACAACTGAGCAGCTACAGGGTAAGGGGCCTTGTTAAGGGGCCCAGGAGTGGCAGCTTGTTGTGGTGGGGATTATGACCTTCAGATAAAAGGTGCTGAATGTAGGAGAGTGAAGCAGTAAAAGCGTGAAGCATGAAAACTTCTTCACTTGCGTAAACTCTGTCAGGATTTTCTGGGATTGTGGTAGCACTGATGGCCTGCACCCCAGCACAGTTGGAGCAGCAGTGCTATCAGATAACATCTCTAGGATACTTCACACCATCTGACTGGTAAGACATCAGGAAATCTTCAACTATGAGGACACGAATACAACAGACAACATACAAGTTCACACACAGCCCAGTTTATAGAAACCATATCTATTCCTCGTGTAGTAAAACCAAGAATTAAATACACAAGATCCAGAAATAATCTTATTACAGTTAAAACTGAAAAATGCCAGATAAACAATCACAACAAAGTTCTAAAGTTTGGTCTTTTAAACATTAGATCACTTGCACCCAAAGCACTGATTATAAATGAGATGATCACAGATAATAATCTCTCAGCACTCTGTCTCACTGAGACCTGGATTAAACCAGGTGATTATATGGGTCTAAACGAGTCGACACCATCAGGATATGTTTATAAGCATGAGCCCCGTCAGTCTGATCGTGGGGGAGGTGTAGCTACCATTTATAGTGCCTCTCTTAATGTTAGTCAGATGTTAGGATTCAGCTTTAAATCATTTAAAGTGCTCGTCTTAAAAATTGTACTTTCAGACATACATCGAAAATTCGCTCTGGTCACCGTGTACAGACCCCCAGGACCCTACGCTGATTTTCTTCAAGAGTTTGCTTGTTTTCTATCAGACCTCTTGATCGATTTTGATAAAGTGCTGCTTGTAGGAGATTTTAATATTCATTTAGATGATGTAAACGATGCTCTAGGATTATCATTTGTTGACTTATTAAACTCTTTTGGGGTTAAACAAAACGTCACCAGACCAACTCATCGCTTTAACCACACACTAGACTTAATAATATCCCACGGAGCAGACGTCACTGATATAGATATTTTACCTCAGAGTGATGACATCACAGACCATTATCTTATACTGTACACACTACCGGTAGAGCAGATTAGCCGTGTTGCACCACGCTATCGACCTGGTAGGACTATTGTTCCAACCACTGAGGACAGATTCAAAAATAACCTGCCTGATTTATCTCAATTTCACACTAAACCCATAACTGCTAATAATCTTGATGAAATGGCTAACAACATAGACCTTATCCTCACTAGCACATTAGACACCGTTGCCCCGATCTGGTTAAAAAAGGTTAGAGAACAAGCACCTGCACCTTGGTATAATACTCATACGCATGCCCTCAAGAGAACAGCCCGTAATCTGGAGAGAAAATGGAGGAAAACTAAATTGGAGGTATTTAGAATCGCGTATAAAGACAGTATGCTCAGCTACAGACAGGCGCTAAAAGCTGCTAGAGCTGAACACCTGAGCAAACTCATAGAAAATAACAAAAACAATCCCAGGTTCCTTTTTACTACAGTAGCTAAACTAACTACAAATCAGGGCTCTGAAAATTGTGTTCCATCACAGTTTAGTAGTGAAGACTTTATGAATTTCTTCACTGGAAAAATAGATAACATTAGAAAAACAATTGTGGCAGTTCATCCTTTGAAACCATCTCCTGACACAGTGTCACCTTCAACTCCACAACTCCACTGTTTTATGTATAGGACAGGAAGAGCTGTATGATGTTATTATCAAAGCTAAATCAACAACATGTCAGTTAGATCCAATTCCAACAAATCTACTAAAGGAAGTGTTATATACAGCTGGTGAGCCTCTTCTGAATATAATTAACTCCTCATTATCTTTAGGTCATGTCCCTAAATCCCTCAAGATAGCAGTTATTAAGCCCCTCATTAAAAAACCTAATCTGGATCCAAACATGCTATCGATTTACAGACTAATTTCAAATCTGCCATTTATGTCAAGGATTTTAGAAAAGATTCTCGCTGCCAAGTTATGAAGAGTTTCAGTCAGGTTTTAGGCCCCATCATAGCACAGAAATTGCTCTAGTTAAAATCACTAATGACCTGTTTTTAGCTTTAGACCAAGGCTACATCTTGCTGTTAGTTTTACTAGATCTCAGTGCTGCGTTCGACACTATAGATCTCCTCCTAGATCACTTACAGAATTACATTGGCATTCAGGGACAGGCATTAAGCTGGTTTAAATCCTACCTGTCCGATCGTTACCATTTCGTAGATTTAAATGGAGAGCTATCCAGGCTAATGCTGGTGAACTATGGCGTGCCACAAGATTCAGTTCTAGGACCCCTGCCCTTCACAATATATATGCTTCCCTTAGGGAATATTATTAGAAGGCATGGAATTAGCTTCCATTGTTATGCTGATGATACTCAGCTATATATCTCATCTAAACCAGGCGATACAGCTCAATTACCTCGGATAACTGAGTGTGTTAAGGAAATAAGAGAAAATATGACCACATAACCCCAATCTTATCGTCCCTACATTGGCTTCCGGTTAAGTTTTGAATAGACTACAAACTACTACTACTCACTTATAAAGCACTAAATGGTTTGGCTCCCATGTTTCTCTCCAGTCTTCTAACACACTACAATCCGTCACGCTCCCTGAGATCTCAAAACTCTGGGCTTCTAGTAGTTCCTAGAATAGCAAAGTCCACTAAAGGTGGTAGAGCATTTTCACATTTAGCTCCTAAACTCTGGAATAGTCTTCCTGACAGTGTTCGGGGTTCAGACACACTCTCCCAGTTTGAGTGCAGATTAAAAACATTCTTTTTAGCAAAGCTTACACATAACATAAGTCTCACATCATAACCTTGTGTTCCAGAACATCTGATCACATCACATTATCAACTTGTGCTGTTAATACACCAGCTACGCTAAGGCTTCCTGAGGTTTGGCCAGCTTCAGTCACATCCCACGTCATGAAGATTATGGACTTTAAAGAAGTAGATGCCGAACTCGCAAACATCCTGAACCATCTAGAGACGTACCAGTGCCAATTGGATCCCACTGCATGTGTGGAGTTTGACATTGGACCGCCTGGAGTTTTTAAAGGCTCTGGCATGGAGAAGCTGATGCTGGATCTGTGATGATCACAAATGTTGCTCCTCAGTAGCTCTTACTTTTATAACAAAGACTGTAGAAAGAACATTTACTTATAATCTTATACTCCAGTAATCATGTTAGTTCTCACTCTCCAGTGTTCTGTATTGTTGAAAGATTTATGATCAAACTCTTGATGTCACCCAAATGAGGATGGGTTCCCCTTTTGAGTCTGGTTCCTCTCAAGGTTTCTTCCTCATAACATCTAAGGGAGTTTTTCCTTGCCACAGTCGCCACGGCTTGCTCATCAGGGATAAATGCACACCATTCACCTTCACTGTTGATTTCTGTAAAGCTGCTTTGAGACAATGTCTGTTGTGAAAAGCGCTATACAAATAAACTTGACTTGACTTGACGTTCAGGGTTCGCGGAATAGGTGGTGCATTGCAAACTTCACCACCACACCCACAGAGAGAGTGGATGCTCAGGCCCAAGATTCCCCCTCTGACTTGTTTTTTAGTGGGTGGCCTTATTTGTTTTGGAATACTATATTTTACCAGACATATTTGCTTGTTCTTTTTTTACCACCAAGCTGTGGTTTTTAATGAGAAGGTTATTCCGAATATACAAACACCCCCGAAGAACTACCACATAAACAAAAAAATACATCTAAAATACAACACAGCAAATACATTCGTTATACGAGGCTTAGACCTTTAGAATTATATATAGTTTGTCATGGTTACTATTCTACCTTTTCATTTATTCTAGTGTTAAACATTAACACCTATCAATGAGATATTGGATGCATGGGCTCCTTGAGTCCTTGAGATAAGTTTTGCCATTCCACCTGCTCTAGTTTCCTGTTCCTGACTCCTCTTTCTGATCCCTGTTCTGCCCTGCTCTCCTAGTTTGGATTTTGAACTCTCTTTTGGTTTGACTTTTGCTCTGACCTACTGTATATTTCTCTGTATGGTGTGCTGGATATTTTGAATTCTTGGATTAAATTTAGCCTCTGCCTGCATTATACTGTTTTCTGGTATTGAACTAGAACTGTTTTTGGATTTAGTTTTGTCTCTGCTTGCATTGCTCATTTTGCCTGTTTTCAGACCCTGGACTGTTTATTGTTTTTGTTTCCTCCCCTACAGTGCCCTGTTGCCTGTGCTCATAAGTTTTTGGATGCCTATTTCTTTTCTCTAGTCAATTCATTAAAGAGTGTTTAATTATACTCCAGTTGCATTCTGCATTTTTGTTTTTTTCAGTCCTATCGTGGACTCTTTTCTTGGAATCTGTGTATCTCCTGTCCTGCATTGCTCTATTTTCTGTGTATTGACCTTTGGACTGTTTTCCTGCTTTGATTTTGTTCTGTTCTGCATTGCTGCTGTCTAGAATCGGAACTGTTTAACTCTCCTACTGGTAGTTCCCATTAGAAACAGTTTTCCTGAACTGCGTCGGCGTCTTGCATTTGGGCCCCTCCTGCTGCCTGCTAACAATACTACAGCTTATAACTTTGGATGGATTTGCTTTTAGATGTTTTATTATTAAATTTATTATCTTTATGCTTACACTGGAGCTGCCTAGCCTTCCTATACTACCATAAATAACCATCTTCCCATCAATCAAACTTAATTGTTAATAAACTAATAAAATAATTTAATAAATAATAAAATGTTATTCAAAAAATAAAAACAGCAACCATTTTCAGTTTCATGTCCATTGTTATTGCTATTTAAACACATTTTAAGCAAACTTGGCAGTGTGTTGCAGTGTTGATGTGTAGAGTGCATGATCCTGCTGATAAATGCCAATTCAGGAATACCTTTACCATAAGGGCATTTAACCTGGTTTAGGTAGGTGGTCTATTCAGAAAATCAAAGTAACATCCAATAATTACGAAGACCCTAGTTCTCCCCACAGATCTCCATCCAGGGTATTACATTTCCTCCACCAGCTCTTTTTTAAACTCTCTTCTTTACATAGTGCATGTGGTGCTAACTATTCCCCAGGGAAGCCATGCCCACAGACCAAGCAATCCACATTATATAAAAAAAAAAAAAAACAAAACAAATGGAAAACCCTGATCCATCAAACCAGGCCACTTTCCCCATTGCTGTGGGTGTTGTACAGGAGTCAGCGCGGGCTCTTTAAACACTCTGCATCTATATAGCTCTATAGCCGCTAAGAGGCTAAGCAGCAGGACAAACTCTGTGACACGTTTGGTTTCTCAGCATTTAAAACCATGTAGATTTATTCATGTTCGGTTGAATAAAATCCATCAGAGAAAAACACTTGAAATTGTAGACCCGTTGAGAATTAATAAAACGGTCAACAGACAGTAAGCGTTCCCCTGGCTCACCCCCTCCCTATGCAGTAACTTTAAACAGGAGCACTGATTACATAAATACCCACCTACACCTGTGCGACCAACATATCCGGAAATGCATACCAAAAACAGAAAAAATAAATAAATAAATAAAAGACATACTTTTTCTGCACTTACAAGCTCTATACACAGGAAGCTGTGATGCTCTGTGTTTTCTGACTCATTTTGGTCAAGGCCAGATAATGCTGCGTACAGGAAACAATGCTGTTCACCTCTTAGTGGTTTTAATGTTATGGCTGATGGTTGTAGGATTTTCTGCTTTCATCAACGCTAAACACACCAATATCATGTAGTGATCATTGTGTGAGTGTGTGTGAGCTGAGTGAGGGAGCCAGTAAGGCCGGTACACTTTAGGTTTCATGTTTGGTGATGTTTGGGAAAGAGTTGATGAGTCAGTGGAAGAGACAGAGTTTATTATTGATAAATAAAACCTCACTTTGCTAGAACCAGAGCAATGTTAATGAGTAATGAGTGATGAGTAATGAGTTTGTACTTACACATTGAAAAATAGGCGTGTCTCATGTCAGACTGTGGCTGAAATCTTCTTCCACCAGAACGTTTCCAGGTATGATGACTTGCTCCTGAGTGCTGGTAGCCAAGATTTAAAAAAATATATAATAATACAGTAAATCTCTAGCAAAGCTGCATACCCATAACTGATGTGTGGAATAAAATAACCAATACATGGACCAAAATGAATTCCTCTGCAATCCTGTGATTTTGAGTTTTGCCCCAAACAAGTTTAAAAGCAGTTATTAAAGTGGATTCATGAGAGAGTTCAGTGTGGAAATGTGAAAAGTTTTTAACACATTTGTGGAAGTGTTAGTGGCAGCATCAGCTCTCTCTCTCTCTCTCTCTCTCTCTGTCTCTCTCTCTGTCTCTCTCTCTCTCTCTCTCTCTCTCTCTGTCTCCCCCCCTCTCTCTCTCTCCCTCTATCCCTCCCCTCTCTCTCCCCTCTCTTTCTCTTGCTCTCTCTCTCACTCTCTCTCTCTCTCTTCTCCCCTCTCTCTCTCTCTCTCTTCTCCCCTCTCTCCTGCTCTCTCTCTCTCCCCTCTCCCCTCTCTCTCTCTCTCTCTCCTCTCTCTCTCTCTCTCTCCCCTCTCTCTCTCCCCTCTCTCCTGCTTCCCCCTCTCTCTCATATGCAGCTGTTTCAGTAAAAAAAAAAAAAAAAATATATATATATATATATATATATATATATATATATATATATATATATATATATATATTGTGGTTTCTTAGTTTTTGAGACTAAGTGCTTTGTCAAGCAGCTCACACTGACTTATTTTGGGTCACTTAATTTGTCCAAATGTTTTATGTTATAATCCCAGGCTAAAACACAAAAGTAAAACATAAAAAAAAACATAAAAACATAAATATCTCCAATATGTCACATGTTGATAGCACTGTTTATATAAACTATTCTAAAGACTGCATTCTGTCTGTGTGAGGCCTGTGTCCACCCTAAAAGACATAATAAAAGAGAAAGAATTTGTATAATTTTTTGAAGAATCTCACACCTTTTGCTAGATATGAACCGTTTAATGACTTACCTGTATAAAACAAGTCCAAACTTATTACATTCAAAAACTGTAGACAAAGTGCTGCTGCTGCCGTCTACACGTCCAGTAGTTTCAGTACCTTTGATGTGGTAAAACCCTAAATGGCCTCACATTTGTTTTCAGACGTGTGTCTCTTGTTTCCATCTCACACTGCAGAAAAACATGTCAGATAAGACCACGCCTTCACACAATGAACGCTAGCAAAATGCAAGCAAATATGTATAATGAGTGTGTTGTTGTATCCAGCACATTCACAATAGTTTCTTTATTAAACATGTTTCACAGTCATGAATTCACATGTTCACACACACACACACACACACACACACACACACACACACACACACACATGCATTTTAGATTTTTGAGGCCTGTTTGAATAAATCATGCCCACAACATTCTACATGATATTTTTCAGAAACTTTATCATTGATGGGCTTCGTACATTTGTGTTTTAGTGTGAAATTCTAACCTGCACATTTGGACTGTTGAAGTAATATAAAATACTGATAATAAATGCAAGCTGCTGGTAAAAAGACAATCTGTCTGTCTCTGCGGCTTGAAACCACAATGCTATTTCTCCTTATCTGACACTTCTGCTTAATGTGAATAAGTGCTGAGGCTGCAAAAAAACCCTTTTTTACATTGGTGTTGATACACTTGGCTTTAATGCTTCAGTTTACACCTAGGACTGATTCTGGCCTTATTCTGGATCAGGGCTCATCATTGGGAACTTGCTTTAAAAAAAATGGGTTGGTAATAATGCCATGAACTGATGGTGGCATCCATACATCACCACTGAGCAAGCAGGTTTAATCTATAAAGGACACTATGATATTTATTTATTTACTAATTTACTAATGTTTCTTTGTTTTCAGCACATATGCAGTGTGTTATTACAGAGTTATACTTGTAAACACGACGGCATCCTCATATATGATTTATATTAGTGTATGCCAGCAGGAGACACATTTTGTGTTGTGTTGGTGATTGCAGTAATCAAGACACATGAAAGTGTAGCTGAATGGATCATTAAAGTCATTAAGACCATCATGGAAATGGAAACTGAAAGTAATGTGTTTATGTTGTGTTTCGATTACCACATGTTTTGTTTTGCTCTCGTCATCGGTTGTGTTTCTCACGTGAACTTATAACCTGCATGTTTTTTTTATTTTGTCGTTTGCTTGACTGTGTATTTACACCTTGGTGTGTCTTTTGTTTTTTTGAAGCAACGATCCAGTGTTTTTCTGTCTGCCCTTACTGAGCTGTTTGAGCTGTGTTCACTTATTCTCTTTTAGAGCTTGTTTTGTTTAACTTGTTCTCACTTTGCATTGTTTTGTGTTGTTTGTAGATCACATGACCACTGCCTGTTTTCACATTCATGACTTTGGATTAAAATTTCACTCTCTCTTTATTAAAATTACTTTTTACTAAAACTACAATCTTACAACTACACCAGCAGGAAGGTGTCCCATCTATTTTCTGTTTGCCAGACAAATTTGATCAGCTGTTCTCCTTTTCACACTGTGTAGAGGAAGTCTGGAGAGGAAGTGAAAGCAAAGGTTTGCCCTGAGCTCCAGCTGGACACCAACAAGGCAGCTTTCTCTGCAGAACATCCTCCAGATTTTGACATGGCCTTCCCAATGTCTTCCTGCCAGAGACACCAGCAGCTTCTAAATGAAGGATGTTCTGTAACTACTAGTTGAACAGTAAAAGACCTGGGAGTTATTTTAGAGCAACTTGCCAACCAAATTGATATGCTAAGCTAAGAAACATGTCATCATGTCATTGCCCAGAAGCCAGTACACAGAAGCTCCAGCATTTCAACCTGCAAAATCTTTGCAAAATTTTTGTCCTATCCGAATTTAATAATAGAAAGTTATGAGTCATTCAATCTTTTAATTCTTCAACAAACAAACGACGACATTTAGCAGACGTACAAAAGTGCTTTGAGGCTGTAGCAATGAATACATCTACACCGGTACGCAAGATTACAAACTTAATATAAATATAACTCTTTAACCCACCCTTGTGTGTGTGTTGAATGTCACATTTCTGTTTAATTTCATCTTTCGATTTCAATAAGCCCTACTCTTCGTGTATGGCTATTCACTAGATTTTTGGGAGTCAAGTCAAGTCAGGTTTATTTGTATAGCGCTTTTCACAACAGACATTGTCTCAAAGCAGCTTTACAGAAATCAACAGTGAAGATGAATGGTGTGCATTTATCCCTGATGAGCAGCCGTGGAGACTGTGGCAAGGAAAAACTCCCTTAGATGTAATGAGGAAGAAACCTTAAGAGGAACCAGAGGGGAACCCACCCTCATTTGGGTGACATGAAGAGTTTGATCAGTTTGATCAGTTTGATTTGGAGTGGCTTTGGGGATTAGCATTTATGTAGCTACAAAAGCATTAGCAAGATAAGATTATATATTTTTAATTCGTTTTTTTTATAGTCATGTTCATAAGTATAGTCTAGATAGCACTTTTACTGTGAGGGATTTGTAAATGAGCTACTTTTTAATTTTACTTGTAGATTTTGTAGCCAGTTCATTTTAATGTAACTTTATCTACATTATAGTACTTTTACTTAGAATATTTTAGTTCTCTTCCACCAATCCTTCCAGTGAAAGGAAATTGAAACTCTAACTTGTCTACTGACACTTCTGTCTTTGTGGCCACAGTGAGGAGGAAAACCCATATATGGGTGTGATGCTTATTGCAATTATAGTGACAGGAACTGCTGTACCAATCAAATCAGACCCCAGTTTCAAAGCATCCAATCAGAGGTGAGTCTGAATCTGCTTTTACACTGCACACACGAGTTCACTCCCTCACTATCACTTCATCTGAACAGGAACAATGATTTCACTCTTTGTAGCTCTTTGTCTCTTTACATCAGGTCAGTTAGATTTTGTATATTTTTATATAAAATACATTTAAATTAAAAATAATAAATTATTTCAGTATATATTTGTTTTTATTACTGACATGCAGATGTTCGGTTTTGTTTTAGTGAAACCTTCTAACATCAAGGAGCTTCAGGTGCAGAAAAAAAAGTTTGGAGAAAGTGTTATTATAAAATGTGACTTGTCCGGTGATAATGATTTAATTTGGTATAAACAGGATTTTGGAAAAGTTCCTCAGATTGTAGTGAGACGAGCTCAGAGCACATTCAGATACAGTGAAGGATTTACAGATGGACGCTTCAGTATTAGTGATAAAAATCAGTTTATTCTTACCATTAAAGACCTGAAAGAAGAGGATACAGGAACATATTTCTGTGCAGAAGTGCTGAAATCTTCACAAATCTTTGGATCTGGAACCCTTTTGATTGTTGAAGGTAAACAGTTTTACTCTGATAACCTGCTCCTGAACTCAAACTCATTCCAGATCAACACTTTATCTAGAATTCTCTCGAATTTCACACCACTGTTTATTTATAGTATTATTTTTACTAATTGATGTTAAAGCTGAGGAGATGAAACGACTTCCTCCGACTGTAACGCTGATGGAGAACGGAGACTCGCTCACACTCCAGTGTTCAGTACAAGAGTTTACTTCAAGCTGTGGAGACCAGAGTGTGTACTGGTTCAGACACGACTCAGGAGAATCTCCTCCAGGAATCGTTTACACTCATGGAGACGGCAGTGATGAGTGTAAGAAGAACTCTGAGGCTGGTTCTCCTCCACAGAGCTGTGTCTACACTCTCCCCAAGAGGAAGCTCCAGACCTCTGATAAGGGAACGTTCTACTGTGCTGTGGCTGCGTGTGGACAAATCCTCTTTGGGAATGGAACTGAAGTTAAAGAAGCAGGTGTGAATTTTACTGTCAGTTTTACATTTTAATTTACTGTAATATTAATGAAATGTATAAGATTTGATCTGTTTCCTGTGTGTGTCTTTATAAAGTTCAGATCTGACTTCTTTAAAATCACTTTATTCTCCTGTGCAGGTTACAGAAGTACTGATCAGATGCATGTGTTCTTGCTGCTCTCCATTATTAGAGTTGGAGTTTTTACCCTTATGCTCATTATCTTTACAGTAATCCTTATATTTGTAAAATTAAGATGAAAGTAAAGAATGTATGAGTGTTAATTACAGTCTTGTGGTATTTGAGCTCAGTATCTTATCTACTTACAATGACTCAAATCATTTTTAGACACAAACCCATCACATGAATCCATCACTGCTCATTGCTTATCGAGACTGTACATGGAATGAGATTTTTCTACTGTCAAACTATATTATTTATTTAAACAAAATATAAAAGGAATGTATAATGCAGAGATAAATCCTTTTAAGTTACCTTTATTAAAAAAAAAAAAATTCTAATTTCAATGTATTGGATCATATGTAACAGAAACTGTTTATTATAGTAAATGTTTGTGAATAAGTGTATGATTTGTAATAAAAGAATTATATTGTGTGAATGCTTCTAAAATGCATTTTAATGCATGCAAATTTTAACTGCCTGGAATATTTTTGATGTTGCATCTAAATAAAAATGCATTCGGGCGCTGGACCGGGCAGGTGAGAGAGACAAAAAGGATGAGCCAATCTCCATCCCCTTCTTGAACAGGTCCTTGAACGTTGATCTGCGGCTAAAGCAGGGCCAGAACCATGAGAAGCGGGAGCACCCTCCCCAAAGAGTGCCCTTCACTGTCATGCGAGCGCAATCTGCACAGTCGGCTCCCTCGAAAACCGACCTAGCATGCTCTGCTCACAGACAAGCAACACATAGCTTGTGCATATCCCCCTGTGATATAGTGGGGGCAAGGAGGAACACAGAGACGAAAGCAGTGCTTCGTCTTCTTGGTCTCTTTCATGCATAAAAGAAGGATAGACTCTACTACCTTACTGGGCAAACACACACAGAGCGTTTCCTGAACAACAGTGGTGGTTTCACTCCATGTGCTTTTAAGCTTCCTAGTCAAGCCATCACCCCGCCGGTGACACCACGCTTTCCATTGGACAGATTACACACGTGATTCAGAGCGTGGACAACGCGGAGGTGTTCCCAAAGCGTTTCTGATGCAGCTCAAGTTTCGAAGGGGAACCCAAGTTCCTCTTTTCTGGTCCATCTGTAGGACAAAGTTTCATCTCTGCAAATCCGTCTTGGCAAATTCCCTAAAATAAACAGAAATCATTGTAAATGTGAATAATGTGAAATCCTCAACATTTACTGCATATGTACACATAATACTGGTTAAAGTGTTTGATCAGAATACGACATTGTACTAACATCCGTTATACGTTAATTACTGGTCCCAGCACGTTAATGTATACCTGTTCTAATGCTGTATGTCCTTTTAAGGCCTGATATACACTGATTTATACAAAATTATCTGCTCTTCACTTTCCTAATGAAAGTGCATTTTGTTTTGTGTTTTCATTCTTTTATCAGAACATAATGTTGTAGTAACATTAGTTACACTTTGACTACTGATCTATGTATGTAATGTACCGCTGCCATTATGCCATCGATCCTCTCGTGTTTAGTATCCAAATGACCACAAAATTACCTGTAACTTACTTTTTAAACAATGGTACATTTTATTGGATCACGAAAGTCACCATACCGTCTTTATATACTTCAGATAAAACTTTAAAGTTCTATAATCCAAACCATGCCCACAAACACATGAAACAAAGGGAAGTTTTTCCCTCCAAAATCTCAACCCTTAGTATTGGCCGTCCCCCCAAAGATGGGTGGAGTTCGAGACCTTTAAAATGTCACGAATACCACCAATCGTTGGTCAGACGTACGAAACAGCTTGGAAACGACTCCCTCTTTATTCAGGATCTTCCGGCAAGCTTCACTTCCAAGAACAACCACCGCTCTGATCTTCAGGAGAACCTGGAAGAACATCTGACCCCACCCTAACTGGCTCTTCAAAGATTTCCTTTTCGCATCCGGACTCTTGTGCAACAAGCCAATGCAAGTAACCGTTTCCTTTACCAACGAATTTAGATGCATATTTTAAGTCTTAGTGAATCTTAAGGTGAATTTGAATTCCTGTGACGATTTCCCAGTTAGGGTGTGCTTAATTTTGAAGCTTGAGCATTTCCATCCCTTTTCTTTCGTTCTCTCTTTCTTCTTTTTCTTTCTCTTCCTCCTTTCCTAGTTTTAACCTTTGTTTATTTTATTTTTGTTTTCTTTATTTCTTGGTTTGTTCGTGTAGCTAGTTCTATGTGTGTCTGTCTCATTTATTAAACGCCATATTTTTCACAAGTGATTGTCTCTTGAGTACGTTCGCAAATGCAAAGTACCTGCTACATCCGGTCTGAACTACATGCTCTTTTAATTTAATTTACGGTATAAAGTAAAAGGGGGTTACGTCTTTCTTGGCCAGGGAGATACCTCTTTTATAGAATTAATATAAAATTATACTGCCTGTTTGGCGGACAAACAGACAAATAAGTGTAATGTTAATTCCATTACCGTCAATTCTACTTAACTTAAATATTTATAATTACTATAAATATTTACCTTTCTTTGCGAGCTAAATTCGCTACATCACTAAACATGGCTTACAAGGGATGTTTGTTGGAATAGAGAAGGTTGGTGATAAGCCGTATGAGTGGGCTGTTTCTAAGTTTGAAAGTTATCCAAAGATGCCTAGGAACAAACAAGGAAAAATTGCAAATGCCCTTCAGGGAGTTTTTGCCTCCTATAAGGTAACCAGGAGGAAGCTAGATGAGCTTGAGGCTGGAAATAAGCAGCTTCATTCTAGAGTCAGTATCGGAGACATTTATACAAAAAATTACCAAGTCAGTATTACAATATGGAAAGAAGAAAAGGACAGAATGCAGAAAGAGATCGCATTTCTGAAAACTAACAACAGTATGCTAAAATCATCTGTTGAATCCTTGTTTAATGATTTGGAGGAGTCTAATGCGGCCTGTCAGTTTCTGATAAAAAATGGCAGAACTTAGGACAATTCCAGTAAAAGGTTGGTAGATTTTGCATTGTGTAACCGAGTTCCAGGAATATTAAATTTGCAGAAAGACGGTAATGAGGGTTTGGAAAGAGAGTCTTAGTTACTCAATAGTGAATGCTTTGACTATACAGTTAGAATTCCAGTAGCACCAATTCACGTCACTACGACTGTGAGAGCTAATGAAGGAGGGGAGGAGCCAATGGTTCCACTCTGGTCAGAGGGTTTAGCCCCAATGAACTAGAAACCGTAATTAAGAATATTGTTGTTATATATTGTTATACAGGATCCATTAGATTTTCTGAAAAACCTGGAACGATATGCCGACATTTACAAATGTACAGATGGTGACACATGCATTTTGTTAACTCTTTGTTTGCACTGACACTTTGTCTGGAGCCTTAACTAAGAAAGTAAAGGACAAAAACAACTTTCTTTCGGCTTCTCCCATTAGGGGTCGGCACAGCGGATCATCCCCATGTTTGATTTAGCACATGTTTTTACCTGGCTGCCCTTCCTAACACAACCCTCCCCATTTATCTAGGCTTGGGACCGGCACTAAGAGTGGCTGGGGTTGGTTCCCTGACCAGGAATCGAACCCGGGCCGTAGCGGTGAGAGCGCTGCATCCTAACCACTGGACCACCAGGGACCCTAAGAAAGTAAAGGACAGAACTGCAAATATGTTTGAGAGGAAACAGGCACTGCTTGAAGTGCTAGGGCTGATGTCAGTTAACTGGGATAAAATAACTGACATTCACATGCGAAAAGGGGAGCACCCAGTGGCATTTTCTGAGGGATTATTTGATGCCTTTGAAACTTTCAGTGGAATCCTGATATTACTCAGAATGATGTCAGTATTGAATCTGCCTTGATTAAAAAGTGTGATCCCCTCACCCATTCTGCTATAGCAATGCATGTGACACATTTATCTGAATACAATGACATTATTACTAAGATGATACAGTTTTACAGTAGTAATTCTAGTTCAAAGACGGCTCATCCTGTATCAGCACTAGGTGTTGAGAAGCCAGATTTTAAGGCCACGGAAGAATGTGAGCAATTGAAGTTGATCATAAATAAAGTAAATTTTGTTCCTGTTGCCACAAGATTGGCCACGTAGTCCACAAATGCTGGTCTTTAGGAAAGGGACGTCCACCACCCTATTTCCTTCGGTGCAGAAATATGCATTCTGATAAACCAGATCAGGTAACTGTGCATCTAAAAGAAACTTTATGTAAACTCACAGCAGTATTCAATAAGGCTATGGGGTCTGTAGTAAAATGGTTAGCTGAACCCTAAGAGTAAAAACTCTGCTAATGTTGCCTTGGTTAACGACTTACAGCATTTTATGCCTTTGGGTTCTGACAAAGATTCCTGTGATGTCCAAGTAGTTTGTTTAAAGCAACTTTGAAATAAATTTTATATTGTTAAAATTATAGTCCCTGCAGTTGTTCTTATGGAAACATATGCTATAAGTTACACGTGTAACAAACATAGATGTAAGACTAATGTGAATTTAGCTGTTGTTGAACAGTTGTTAATGTGCTCAAGTGCATTTAGGCTAATGTAGCTAAAGTTTCTACTGTTGTGTATTCATTTACACTACTGCAGGCATCGTGATGCTGTAGTTGTTAATGCACTGTAATACATTTACACTAAAGTAGTTAAAAATTGTTGCATAAGACTGGATTTGGGGTAGAATTGTAGCATTCAGAGCTGTAAATGTTAACCATAATCAGTAATCTTATGTTGGAGATTTAAACTACAATTGGATAATGATCTAGCTAAGTTTTGTCCTATTAGACATGTTTTAAAGTGACTGCTGACGAGCTAAGATAAGAGAAAAAGGTCTAAGCTCGTATGTCGATAGAAACCGCTGAGCTAGTGCAACAATTGTTTAGTCATTAGATTATTCAATGTGTATGTGCTAACTATGTTGAACCAATCTCTCAAGGTGAAATTGTGGGTTATTTCTACCATAAGTAACACCAACAATACCACTGTAAAGAGTAGAGTTAACTGCTGGAGGACAACCTACGGTAGGGCTTCACCGCTCCTGGGCACCTGCCTAAGACAGGAGGTGTAATCTGTGTAAAGGGAGTGGATGTGATGCTTTAGGGCCAAAAGCATCAAAGGGGGGACTAAGAATTACAGACTGCCTCAACCAAGATTCCACCCTACGCTATATCAAAATAAGCTCATCTGCAAAATGGCTTAAATTTCACAAAAGTATTTATGTAGTTTGACATAGAATTTCAGTTGTATCAATCCAAATCATAGTCTTGATTGAATCAGTCTGGGAGAGACAGCAAGCCATCAAGCACCATCTCTAATCAAAAGGTGTCTGAGACCGTGATTATCATTAAAAAAATACCCTATCCTGACCTGCTGGGGGGGCTGGCACCAGCAAAGGTGCCGGCCTACATAAAATTTACATTTAAAGGATAACTCCGGTCTATACTTCAAAGGGAAGAACAATATAAAATATCTGGGCAGAGTTTGCTCTGGGTTCTTTCTGACTCCGATGAACCCAAAGTGCTTCATGTATTTTGTCACTGCTATGCTGTTATAAACTTCTTCATTACGATCTTCGTTGTCCTCATCATTTTTTCTCACAACTCTTAGTGCGGGCCCTAAGCCGGGATAAATGGCAAGGTTTGTGTTATGAAGGGCATCCAGTGTAAAACATGTGCCAAATCAGATGCAGATCACAAAACTAAATTCCATACCAGATCGTTCGAGGCCCGGGTTACCAATGACCGCCACAGGTATCGTTAGTCAACAGGATAGCAATGGAAATCAGACTACTGTTGGCGAAAAGAGAAGGAGGAGAGGAGGAAGATGTCTACATACACAGCAGGGAAAGGAGAAATGTAGGAGAGTTGGGGTTCGGGTTGGCAATTTAAATGTTGGTAATATGACTGGTAAAGGGAGAGACGGAGCTGATATGATGGAGCAGAGAAAAGTAGATATGTTGTGTGTTCAGGGTCCAAGTGGAAAGGGAGTAAGGCCAGGAACATTGGAGGTGGAGGTTTAAACTGTTCTATCATGGTGTGGATGGAAAGAGAAATGGTGTAGGGGTGATTCTGAAGGAAGAGTACAGTAAGAGTGTAGTGGAGGTAAAAATAATTTCTGATAGGGTGATAAACGTGAAGCTGGAAGTTGAAGGGGTAATGATGAATGCCCTCAGTGCTTATGCTTCACAAGTGGGTTGTGAGATGGAGGAGAAGGAAAAGTTCTGGAGTGAGTTCTGGTGGATAGTGTACCTAGTAATAAAAGATTGGTGATTGAGGCAGACTTTAATAGGCATGTAGGTGAAGGGAACACAGGTGATGAGGAGGTGATTGGTAGGTATGGCTTTAAGGAGAGAAATGTGAAAGGGCAGATGGTGGGATATTTCGCTAAACAGATTGAAATGGCAGTGGTAAATACTTATTTTAAGGAGGAGCATAGAGTGATGTATATAAGTGGAGGAAGGTGCACACAGGTGGACTATGTTCTATGTAGGAGATGCAACCTGAAGGAGATTGGAGACTGTAAGGTGTTGGCAGAGGACAGTGTACCTAGACAGCATCAGATGGTGGTCTGTAGGATGGCTTTGGAGGTGAGGAAGAGGAGGAGGAGATTAAGGACTGAAAGAAGAATAAAATGGTGAAAACTGAAGGAGGTAGACTGTAGTATGAGATTCAGGGAAGAGGTCAGACAGGAGCTCGGTGGTGGTGAAGAAGTGCTGGATGATTGGGGTCAACAGAGAGATAAGAAAAGTAGGCAGGAAAACAAGGGGTTGTGGCAGCAGGTGAAGAGGGATGTGGGTAAAGCAAAGGAAACGGCATATAAGGAGCTGTATGACAAGTTGGACACTAAGGATGAAGAAAAGGATTTGTACCAATTGGTCAGGCAGAAGGACCGAGCTGGGATGTGCTGCAAGTTAGAGCAATAAAAAATGTAGATGAAATGTGTTGACTAGTGAGGAGAGTGTGTTGAGAAGGTGGAGGGAGTATTTTGAGCAGCTTATGAATTAGGAAAATGAGAAAGAGAGAAGGTTGCAGTAGGAACGACAGACTGGTTCAAGGTGGAGGTTGGACTGCATCAAGGATCGGCTCTGAGCCCTTTCCTGTTTGCAGTGGTGATGTACAGGTTGACGGACAAGGTCAGACAGGAGTCTCCGTGGACTATGAAGTTTGCAGATGATATTGTGATTTGTGGTGAAAGTAGGCAGCAGGTTGAGAAGAGCCAGGAAAGCTGAAGGTATGCGTTGTAGAGTATGGGAATGAAAGTCAGTAGGATTTAGACAGAGTACATGTGTGTGAATGAGTGGGAGGGCAGTGGAGTGGTGCAGTTGCAGGGAGGAGAAGTGGTGAAGGTGGAGGAGTTCAGGTACCTGGGGTCAACAGTGCAAAGTAATGGAGAGCAGTGTTGTGCTCGTTACTAAAAAATACTAACTAGTTACAGTTACTCGTTACTTCATTCAAAAAGTAACTCCGTTACTTTGTTGATTATTTACACCAAAAAGTAACGCGTTACTGTTAAAAGTAACTTTTTAGTTACTTTTTTAAAGAACCTTCTTTAATGTTCCCATTAATGCCCTTTTATGCGTTATGGTCTATACAAACACAAAACTGACTTAAACACACAGTAATTTTGAAACACTATTTTATTAAAGTCAGACCAGCACACACTGAATATATCACAAGGATTTCTGAAATAAATAACAAAACAAGCTGAATAATATATTCACAATCAAAAACTAAAGTGGCTTCTGGTGTTGTGTTGAGCTCTTAAAAATGTTCCTTTCACAGCTGAAGTATGAAAACAGAACACCAGGTTAGCTTCTAGCTTCTAGCTTCGTCGAGGCATGTAGATTCTGAAGGAGCATCGGCAGATTGGAGTTGCTGTTTATCGCAGTAGATACGAGCTTAAAACCAGAAAGACACAGTTTACATTTGACAGTTTTTGTCTTTATACTCAACGAAAGTGAAATAATGAGCATATTTCCACTTTGAGAAACTTGCTTGCTCTCGCCTCGACTCGCCATTACTGCCGCACAGACCTGAATAAACAGAGACACGCCCACAGTGCGTCTTCTTCGTGTTTACAGTTTTTCATCCACCAATCCTACAATGCGTCTTCTTCCTGTTTACAGTGGTTCATCCACCAATCATACAATGCGACGCTGCTGTAAGCAGGTTAGGCTGTAGTCTACACTTCAGCCGAAATTAATAAATTTAAAAAAGTAACGGGTAACGCACCATATGGTAACGGTAACGGAGTTACTTTATTTTTAAAAGTAACGCGTTACAGTATTAGTTACTGTCAAAAATAACGCGTTACCGGTAACGCGTTACTGCCCAACACTGATGGAGAGTGTGTTAGAGAAGTGAAGAAAAGAGTCCAGGCAGGGTGGAGTGGCAGGAGTAATTTTTAAAAGAACTGTATCTGCAAGAGTGAAAAGGAAAGTTTATAGGACTGTGGTGAGAACTGCGATGTTGTATGTTTTAGAGACAGTGGCATTGACTAAACGACAGGAGGTGGAGCTGGAGGTAGCAGAGCTAAAGATGTTGAGGTGTTTGTTGGGAGTGACGATGATGGACAGGATTAGAAATGAGTTTATTAGAGGGACAGTGCATGTAGGATGTTTTGGAGACAAGGTGAGGGAGGCACAATTGAGATGGTTTGGATATGTGCAGAGGAGGGACATGGGGTATATCAGCAGGAGAATGCTAAGGATGGAGCCACCAGGAAGGCAGAAAAAAGGAGGGCCAAGGAGGAGGTTTATGAATGTGGTGAGGTAAGACATTGTCAGGAATCCCCCCGCCATGCCCCCTTCGGTGGCTGTCAACCTCAGTGCTTCGGAGAATGCCCTGCTCCTTCTCGCGTGCGCGCCCCGCCCACAAGGAGCTTCTTTCCTTCGCACTGACAATCCACACCTGTCTTTGATCTACACACTAACCTCACCGCCTATAAGAACACTCACTGCACACACACTTGGGGTCCTTTATTGTATGTTGCTCAGGGTCTGACGTGGATGTATGCCGGTGGTGTTCCTGTTTGCTCTTTTGGGACGTGTGTTCGCTCGGGTTCATCCCCGCTACTTACCGTCTCTCTCTCGCTGTCTTCGTGCAGCCCGCGCCTCTTTCTGGACGCACCTGGGATTTACGCTTCCTTTGTTTCACGGATCCGGGTATGTTGGATTTACTCATAGACACGGAGCTGTTGTATTTCGCGCAGTGAGCGCGCCGCAAGATATTTCCTGCCCGCAGCAGGCGTTCGCGTTGGCTCCGCCTCTTTTGGTCTGTGTTGGCTCTTTTGGTTCAATAAAGTTTTCTTTGTTTGCTGCAACTTCGGCTTCCGCCTCGTTGTTCGCATGACAGACATGCAGGTAGTTAGGTTGAAAGAGGCAGATGTAGAGGACAGGGGGGTATGGAGCAGGATGATCCGCTGTGGCAACCCCTAATGGGAGAAGCCGATAGAATAAGAAGATAAATGAACTTTTTCTGAACATGGTGTGGCTGTGCAGGTAAATGTATCCTGTTGAAAAAAGCACTTTCATTTACAAACAAACTTAAGGGGTGTAATATCCATCAAGTCTGTTTGCATGAACAAGCAGAACATCACCCTCACCTACACAACTGTTCACATTATGTCAAAGAAATCAGACTAGGCAACCTTCTTCCATTACTTCATGGTCGATTTCTGACACTAACATGTCAATAGTTGCAGCTTTGGGTGGCACACAGGGAACCTTGTGCACTTAGAGTATCTCTCTGCTGTAATACTCTGTGTGTTCTGATGCCTTACTATTATAGATTACTACTGCATTCTGGGAACACCTTACAACCTCCTGCTGTTGTGGAGATGCTCTGACCCAATCATCTAGACATCACAATCTGGCTCTTTTAAGGTTATGCACCATCAACTTTTAAAATTGAATTGCTGCCTAATATAACTCACACCTTGACAGGTGCCATCATAACGAGGTAATCAATGTTATTTATGCCATCTGTCTTGGGATCAGCACAACAGTGGGAAAGGTGACCACACCTGTACCAAGTGGTCCAGTGCAGTGTCTCTCAAGTCACAAGCAGGTTCAACTAAGCTCTGTAAAATCTCCCGCAAATCTGCTCCACCACCTCAGTGTGGAGTCCCCATTCCCCGGGCCTCGGCCCTTTCTCGAGAGGATCATTTAAGTGGCCTAGGATATATGCTGCCACTACGTCTAGCAGAACCTCCATGCTGCTAGATTGTCTCTTAAAGGAATCAGTCTCTCAAGACTGACCTCTGGTATACCTAGAGCAGGAGCTTATGCCCTGGTGCAGCTCTAAGGGCCCCCTGCGAGGTGGCGAACCCTCCACATCCGCCACAGTACTGGGTGGAACAAGGATGGCATTCACTGGAGCTGGCCATGCCCTGAATGGGCACTGTATACTGAGGTGCACAGCGTCCCTTTCTGAGGAAGTTCCCAGATGATCCTGTATCAGGACTTCGGCCTTGAGCATTGCACATGATCCCTAGCAGGGGGGAGTGCAAGTCATGATGCTCTGGTTTTTGCACCTCACAATGCCGGAGGAGCAGGGTTGTGGTTGGGGCTGTGCCCACCGAGCAGCCCCACAAGAGCAAGTGGGAGATACCAGGTGCCTTTCAGTAGACTCAAGAGTGGCTATGGACTGGCCAATGGCCGTAGCAGTCTCTTCAGATGCTCTGAGGCTAAATCTGTCGCACAGTGAAGCTCTGGCTTCTTGACTGCCCGACGTGTCTCCCATGTCTAGCTCCCAGAGCGGGTCAGCCTGATAGGCCTTCAGCACAGCCATTGTGTGCAAACAGCCTGTGGCTTGACCTGCCGAGGCATAAGGCCTTGCCCACCAGCACCGAGGTAGTATGAAGGGACTTGGTGGGCAGCGCCAGGGTTTTAAGGGATTACACAGCACCCAGCGAGAGATAGACAACTCTACAACCCGGTGAATCGTCACATAAACACACCTTTTTTTTTCAAGGAACGGGCCGAAAACGGCTTTGTCCAAGACTTTGACACCTCGGTAAAGGTAAAAAAAAGAACGGGCAGATCCCGGCATGTAGGCAGCAATGTGGGTTGCAGATAACACTCGTCACTAGCGATCTCTTTTGTGGCCCTGAGAGCCAGGTCTGTAGCACGATGCAGCACGATGCAGCTCTTGGATCCAGTAACTACCCATAGGCATTCCCTCACCTAGCTCGATGAAGCACCCAGGGAGAGATAGCCAGTCAGCGTCTCTTCAACCCAGGGCATCGTTCCACAACTGCAGCCCCTTCAGCCCTACTACATTAGCATATGGGAAAATGGGGCTGTGGAGGCAGGCCAAATAAGGGTTATTCCATTACCTGGTCACCTCAGTGTGCAGGTCTGGGGGGAAAAGGCAGGGAGCATGGAGGTAGTAATGTAGGTTGCAAAAAACTCTGCTTGCTTCGGAAACGTAGTTTCTGCTTATAAGCTGGCTACATGAAATGTCCATCTGTATTCATGCACACATGTTCTATACCAACATCAATAGATGCAATCTTGATTCAAAATGTCTAGCTCTTGGTATGTTTCACAGCATTAAACCTAAACACACTTCAGAAACTGAACCATTAACTAGAAAAGTCTAACATCACTTACAGCCATGATAAAAAATGATGAAATGCTTTTTTCTCTCACTTTAAACCACATAGGGTTTCCATTAGCCCTGAAACCACACATTGCGTTTTTTTATTTTTTGAGTGTTTTAAAAATCAGCTCCCACTGAATTATTTTGTGTCAAGTCCAAGAATTAGTGTTATTTAAAGTACAATCTCACACCTTTTGGTAGATATGAATCATTTAATAACGATCCTGTAGAAAACACGTCCAAACTTATTCATGCAACATGTTTAGACAAAGTGCTGCTGCAGTCTATGAGTCCAGCAGTTTCACACCTTTGTAAAACCCTTAATGGCCTCACGCTGGTGTTTGTTTTGAGACGTGTCTCATCTCACACCAGAAAATGTGTGTGTGTGTGTGTGTGTGTGTGTGTGTGTGTGTGTGTGTGTGTGTGTGTGTGTGTGTCAGAGTTCACTGAAACATGACATTTGTTACCTCTAGGTTGGATTATTGCTCGTACTGGTTGGATGTTCCAGTAGGTGAATGAACTAAACTCAGTTAGTATGCAGAATGCAGAAACTTGAATCTTTCAATAGAAAGAAAAGATATGAACACATCTCTCCATTCTGATTCACACTGGATTTTCTCCCAATTACAAATCGCATTGATTATAAAATATTACTTTTGACCTAAAACCCTGAATTGTCTCACACTGAGAACTTAAATGGACTTCTGATCTTTTATGATCTGTCATGTCTACTTTGATCAAGAAGTTGTAACACTGATGAGTCGGTTACTAAATGTTGTTTAGTGTGAAGTTCTCTTCACCATCATTAGGCACTGGATCGGTCAGTGTATGGTAGAAACTGTGAAATTATTTGATTTCTATATTAGTTATTGGTCTGAATTAATTGAGGTGGTTAATTAAGTCTGTACCAGGAATGATTCTGGGATTGTTTGGGGTTTGGGCTCGACTGGACTCGGGTTCAGGTGAACCAAAACCCAGAGCAGTGATTACATTTATCCCAGTTATAGTCAGTAAATATGTGTGATATTATTAATACACCTCATTGGAGTCTCAAACTTGTGCATTATGTGATGTGGAAAATACAAAGTTACATTTGAAAGTATATACAATAAAATACAAAAATAAAAAGAAAAACTGCATTGTGCGTTTATTTTATATTTTAATTTCATTAAATGCATTTTTTTCGAATTTTACAGCTGTAAATATCTCCACATTGCAGTCAGAGCAAAATCATTCCAGTATATAACCAACATCATCAATTATCATGAACTGAATCCAACACATGGTTTTGTCCTTATTTCACTATTTCTTCTATTTCTATATTAAATTTCTAATTTGATCTGAATTTACAAACAATCAGGAGGATTGGAAAGATAATAATCATGAAGGCAAGAACTCCAACTCTAACAATAGAGAGCAAGAAGAGCACATGCATCTGATCAGTACAACTGGAATCTGGATGGAAAAATAACATTCTATTAAAACATTTCAGGAGCTGAAATATATAATGGAGTTCACTAAACACTAAACTTCTAAATAAAATATATTATATAAAAATGTTAACAGAAAAAAAACTTTTAAAAAAAAGTTGGAAATAAACTCCATAAAATATAATAAAAATCAGAAAGAAAATTATTTGTTAAAAGCTCTTACCTGGTTCAATTATGCTGTTTGTACATGTGTTTGTAAAGGAATCTGTGGTCTTGATTTCTGGTCCAGGTGAAGGACAGAGTTTCATCTCTTTATCTTCAAAATCAATTGGAAAAGCAGCAGATGAACAGAAATGATAGTAAATATGAATAAAGTGAAATCCTCAACATTTACTGCATATGTACACATAATACTGGTTAAAGTGTTGATCTGGAATTAGCAGCTTATCAGAGTCAAACTGTTTACCTTCAAATTGCAGACGTTCTCCAGATGTGAACTTTATTGTAGTTCCATCATTTTCTCCACAGAAATATTCTCCTCCATCATCTTCTCTCAGGTTCTTAATGTTGAGATTAAACTGCTGCTCATTTACAGTAATACTGAAGCGATTATCATTAAATCCATCAGTAAATGTGAAATAATTTGTCCCGTAATATTTAGCAAAAAACTGAGGCACTTTTCCAAAATTCTGTCTGTACCAGGATACTTTACTTTTGTCTGTAATCATAGTGATGTTACACTCTATAGTTACATCTTCTCCACTCTTTACTGTTTTCACGTGAAGCTCCTTGATGTCAGATGTTTTTACTGTAAAAAGTGTGTGATATTTAATGGTTAATGATGTCAGTAAATGAGGTAAATATGTGATATTACTATTTGAAATGAAAGATTTGAAAATGTTCTCACCAGCTGTGCAGAGACAAAGCAGAGAGTAAAGCGCCACAAAGAGTGAGATCATCGTTCCTGTTCAGACACAGTGATAGTGAGGAAATCAACTTGTGTGTTCAGTAGAAAAGCAGCTCTCGCTCACACCTGATTGGATGATTTGAAGCTGTGGACTGATCTGATTGGTTCATTCGCTCTAATATATGTGAAACTTTCCATGTGTTATTGTCTCTTTTGATGCTGTGATAAGTCACATGACTATGCCAATATCTACTAGAGCTCTACTAAATATGTGAGCTTGTATAGAGGGTTTTTGGGTAACAATTAGACTTTTAGGGGAAAAGGTCATTAGTATTATCTAAGATGACACTAAGAAGTTTTCAGTAGACTGATTGTGTACTTAAAGGCAGTTCAGAGGTCACCGATCTTCTGTCTATACATAAGCAAAATACAAACTTAACCCTTAGTAAGGGATACAAAATGAATGGGTCACAGCTCACACATTTTCCAGATGGAATTAAAGCTTTTCTGCTGGTGGAACCAGAATAAATGTAAAGTCACACTCTCAGGAGGTGAGGGAGCAGTGGGAGAACCCGGTTGATGATACAGAATAAAGTCTTAAAAACATTAATTATAAAATGTTATGAGTGTTGAATATGAAAAATCTCCACAAGAACTCTGAATGTGTGCTCTTGTATCTGAAACCAAGATATAAGCTTTAGATGAAAGCTGTTGCTTCCATTAATCAGACTTGTCTCTTCCTAACCTTAAAACCCTGTCACTGTCCTCATACCATCCCTGAAAAATGTGTTGAATTGTGAACACTACAGTCAAAGTCTACCAAGAACTCATCCTTCATGTTGAGGATCATTACTGGTGATGAAACTTGGGTGTACGTGTACAACCCTGAAATAATGTCACACATGCTCTGGCTAAAATTTGTCTGTTTTCGTTTATTTTATATATTTATTTTCATCGCTACCATCTACCTCTTTATAAATAATGTTCATCAATACATATGACAGAGCCTCTCTTATATTTATTGGTCTACAGTCTACTCATTTTTCGCTGTTTTTAAACCTGGACCCATGCTGGTAGAGCAAGATCCTGAGGAAGAACAAAGGGTACGACCCATACCGGTGTCCCTGAGGGAAATGGGCAGGTGTCAAAAACAGGCTGACGTGTGCGCTCCCTTACCTAGTATCCTGTTAGCCAATGTCCAGTCTCTGGAAAACAAACTTAACAGCCTCAAGGCAAGGGTCAAGTTCCAGAGGGACATTTGGGACTGCAACTTTTTCTGCTTCACCGAGACATGGCTGAACCCAGCGGTACAAGACCACGCCATTAAGCTGGCCGAGTTTTTATCGGTTCACCGCATGGACAGCACAATGGAGTCGTGGAAGTCAGGGGAGGTGGAGTGTGTCTAATGGTGAACAACCACTGGTGCGACATTTCACTGCGTGTTGTACTCTCTATGTATGTGTATCTGACAAATAAAATTTGATTTGATTGGATTTTTGACAGCACGAGCATTGCTTCTCTTTCACGTTCCTGCACACCAAATCTGGAATTACTGACCATAAAATGTTGCCCCATCTATCTACCTAGGGATTTTAGCTCAGTCATAGTCAGTTCCATTTATATGTCACCTCAAGCAGACACAGACACTGCGATATGGGACTTGCATGAGACACTAACACAACACCAAACACAGCATCGGGACACTGCGCTCATTGTGGTGGGGAACTTTAACAGGGCATACCTCAAGCGCACACTCACGTCCACCGTTTGGGAAATCAGACCATGCCGCCATTTTCCTCATGCCTGTATACAAACTGAGGCTGAAACAGGAAGCTCTGGTTCAGAGGGAGGACAAGCTAAACACCTTTTAACCTCACTTCAAGGCTGCAGCTAACCACGCTAGCGGTGCTAGCGGCACAAAGAGCACGCACGCTCAGATAGCCGGAGAGAGAAACTTCACACAACGATGAGCCACCTGGACTACAGAAAAGGGAATTAGAATCCGCATGAAGCAGGAGAGTCATACCAACCACTAAACATCAATGGGACCCCAGTAGAAAGGACCTTTTACACTTGCACTATTGAGAGCGTTCTTATGGGTAGCATCACTTCCTGGTTCTGGAACAGCACCATGCAGGACAGGCAAGCCCTCCAGATGGGGGTGCGTTCAGCCAAACGTACCATCTGCACTGAGCTCCCTAACCTGCAGGACATTTACCACACGCTGTGCCGGACTATTGCCAGAAAGATTGGACCTCAGCCATCCCAAAAATTGACTCTTTTCTCTGTTATGTTCAGGGGTTCCATTCCTTGAAAGCAAACACAGAGAGAATAAGGAGGAGCTTTGGTGTCTAAACCAGGAAACACCCAGGAACTAGTTCTGGTTTCCCTTACACCTAACACCTTAGCTTTGGACTGTCACTTCAACTCTGGACTTGCACAGCACAGTGTCACTTTATACTTTATACCACACCATTCTGCACATGGACACTTTAAGGACAAATCACACTAAATTACTTTAATCACTACTCCGTTGATATCTGCCATACTTATCCATTCCTTTCTGGAATTCATGTGTACATACATATATTTTTCTGTACTTTATACTTTTTTATTTATCTACTTAATTATTTTTTTTTTATCCCTACATTATATTTCAATTTTTCATGTTTAAATGTTGGATAGTCGTAAAAAGCATTTCACTGCATGTCGTACTTTGTACGAATGTCTATGTGAAAAAAACATTTTTTTTTAAATGAAGCAACAGTCTTCACAGTGGAAGAGCCCATCATCTCCACAACTGAAAAAAGATGAGGAATGTTTACAGCTTGACCAAGTGAATGCTCGTCTTTTTCGACATTCATGGCATTGTGCATTGAAAATTCATCTGTGGTGCACTGGTCTCGAAACTTTTTGTTACCTTGTAGGTGGTACATCCAAACATACAAATTAACATCCATATGAATGTCTCTAGGTTATGTATTTAACCCTGGTTCCCTGAGGGAATGAGAGACTGCGTCAACAACGCGTTGGGAATGATCACAGGTGCGACATCAATGCGAGGGGGGTTACGTCATGACCACGAAACTTTAAAACGCGCATGCGGTAGAGCCGACATTAGCTTCTGAAAAGGGAAGGAAACACTGCAGGGATGCAGAGAGTATTACCTGGAGATGCAGCGTCTCATTCTTTTAGTGAACCAGGGTTACATATGTAACCTAGAGATGTTCCCTTTCAGGAACTCGAGCTGCATCAACAATGCTTTGGGAATAAGTGTCCAATTATGCCATACTACTGACCAAAGGTCCCCTGGTGGTCTAGTGGTTAAGACGCAGCGCTCCCACCGCTGCGACCCGGGTTCGATTCCCGGTCAGGGAACCATCCCCAGCCACTCTCAGTGCCGGTCCCAAGCCCGGATGAATTGGGGAGGGTTGCGTTAGGAAGGGCATCCAGCATAAAAACATGTGCCAAATCAAACGTGCGGAGGATCCGCTGTGGCGACCCCTAACGGGAGAAGCCGAAAGAAAGTTTATGCCATACTGACCAGTCCCTGCCTAGTCTGTATAGACACAGCTTAACCAAAGGTCGGAGAGAGCCTGTAGGTCCCCGACCCTCTTTAGGAAAGAGATAGCCCAAAGAAAGGCAGTCTTGACTGACAGATACCTAAGGGCCACCTCGGCCAAGAGCTCAGAGGGGGCTGAGACAGAGCATCCAGCACAATGGCCAGGTCCGACACAATCACTCTGGTTCGCATCCCAGGCCTCAGTTTCCGAGTGCCATGCAGGAAACGTGTCACCAAGGAATGCTTGCCCAGTGACTCCTCAGCAAGCGGAGCACAGTAAGCCGTGATAGCGGACACGTAACCTTTGGGTAAAAGGAAACAACCCTGGTGTGAACTGATCTTGTAGAAACTCCAGTACTGAACCAACTGGTCAGTTAATTGGGTCCAATTGGTGGTTCGCACCATGCTGAGAACAGGTGCCATTTAGCGGGATATGACATCCTCGTGAAGGGAGCTCTGAATTGGAGAATGGTCTCCATTACCTTGGTAGAGAGACCAGCAGCTAAGATCTGTGCCCCCTCAGGGGCCATGGGCAGGGGTAAACCAGGGTGCCCCCTGCCTGGGAGAGAAGATCCATCCTGGTAGTGGGTTGTGAGATGGAGGAGAAGGAAAATTCTGGAGTGAGTTAGATAAAGTGGTAGATGTTGTAGCTAGGAAAGAACGATTGATGATTGGGACAGACCTCAATGGCCATGTTGGTGAAAGGAACAGAGGTGATGAGGAGGTGATGAGTAGGTATGGTCTTAAGGAGAGGAATGTGGAATGGCAGATGGTGGTAGATTTTGCTAAAAGGATGGAAATGGCAGTGGTGAATACATTTTAAGAAGAAGGAGGAACATAAGATGATGTATAAGAGTGGAGTAAGGTGCACAGAAGGTGGACAATGTTCTATGTAGGAGATGCAACCTGAAAGAGATTGGAGACTGTAAGGTGTTGGCAGGGGACAGTGTAGCTAGACAGCATTGGATGGTGGTCTGTAGGATGGCTTTGGAGGTGAAAAACAAGCGGAGGAGAGTGAGGACTGAAAAAAAAATAAGATGGTGGAAAGAGGAAGACTTTAGTGTGAGGTTCACGGAAGAGGTCAGACAGGGGCTCGGTGGTAGTGAAGAGTCAAGTCAAGTCAAGTTTATTTCTATAGCGCTTTTCACAACAGACATTGTCTCAAAGCAGCTTAACAGAATTTAACAGTTAAGGTGAATGGTGTGCATTTATCCCCGATGAGCAGCCATAGCGAATGTGGCAAGGAAAAACTCCCTTCGATGTTATGAGGAAAAAACCTTGAGAGGAACCAGACTCAAAAGGGGAACCCATCCTCATTTGGGTGAGATTAAGAGTGTGATTATAGTCTTTAAACACTACAGAACACTGGAGAGTGAGAACTAACATGAGCACTGGAGTGTGTGATTATGAGTGATGTTCTTTCTACAGTCTTTTACAGTCATTTGTGGTTATAAAACTAGGAGCTACTGAGCAACTCATAAAATAGCTCAACATTTGTGATCATCAGATCCAACACCAGCTTCTCCATGCCAGAGCCTTTAAACACTCCAGGAGGTCCAGTGTCCAAAATGCCACATGAAGTGGGATTCAATTGGCACTGGTACGTTATGGGATGTTTGCGGGCATCTACTTCTTTGAAGGTCCACAATCTTCATGAGGTGGGACGTGACTGGGGCTGGAGCAACTTTAGGATGCCTTAGAATGGGTAGAGAAAGAGAAGCAGTAGCTGCTGTTAATTATGTTAACAGCACAAGTTGATAATATGTATGTGATCAGATGTACTGGTGCACAAGGTTATGATATGTTATGTGTGTTCGGTTTTGCTAAAAAGATAAGTTTTTAATCTGCATTTAAACTGGGAGGGTGTGTCTGAGCCCCGAACACTGTCAGGAAGACTATTCCAAAGTTTAGGAGCTAAATGTGAGAATGTTCTACCACCTTTATTAGACTTTGCTATTCTAGGAACTACTAGAAGACTTGGTGTGACATCTGGAAATAGAAAGGAAGACAAAGAAACGTGGTGGTGGAATAAGGAAGTGCTGGAAAGCATAAGGAGAAAGAGGTTGGCAAAACAACATTGGGATCAGCAGAAAGATGAGAAAAGTAAACAGTAATACAAGGAGAGGTGGCAGCAGGTAAAGAGGGATATTAAGTTGATTAGTCACAGATTGCACACGTGATTTAGAGCGTGGCCAACGTGCAAGCATTCCCAAAGCCTTGTTGATACAGCTTAAGTTCCTAAAAGGGAACAGCAGGATGCAAAGTTTGCAAGCAGAATGTGATGCCACACAACTGGGCGTCCAATTAATAATGATTCTTCAGATAAAACCACTTTCCTTCATTCCTAAAAGGGTCAACATGGGCTCTCTGACCACTCAGCTGTGTAGTCTGTGTGTTCTGATCTCATTCTCTTACACCATGATACTTACCTCTGTATTCTGGAACACACCACAAAACCTGCTTTTTGGGAGATTCTCTGACCCAGTTTTAAAGACATCACAAGCTGCCACCTGGTAAATTTGCTCACATCCTTATGCTTATTCATCAACCTTTACATTTTATGCAGGAATCTAAAATTTCCTTAACAATAAAACATCTAATTTGGTCTCCTCAACATGGTATTATTTAATGATCACATGATGCTTGAGTGCTGCAGTAATAAAAAAAAGTAATAAACATCTATAAGAAAAATGTTGCATGTGAGAAAGTAAACCTATGATTATAAGCTCCGCCCCAAACCAGTCTACAAACAGTCATGAGATTGGACTCGAGAGTTGAGGCCGAGTGTGAAAATGTTCTTAAGACATTAATAGAAGTGTTAGTGGCTGCAGCAGTGTCTCTCATATGCAGGTGTTTCAGTTTAATAAAAACAGCATTGTGGTTTCTGAGTTTCTGAGACGGAGTGTTTCAGCACCTCACACTGACCTGCTTCATGCAAACTTCATTAGTGACTATAATGAGAAGAATTTCAACTGCAGAATCCAGAATGAATCCAGTTCACCACCTCCACACAATGAGTGTTAGCATTGGAATTTTCATTTCCTGTAACGAGTGTGTTGTAGTGACCTGCACATTCACACCAGTAGCAGAGATCTTTATCATACAATGGAAAAGTTCATGCACATGAACATGACCACAAACACCCCTCCCACACACCCCAAACATTTTTTCACACTTTTTTCTCTATAATCAGACATCAAGAAGAACAAGCTACTGTTAAACCCACGTGACCTAAAGGCACAGAGTTCATGCTCCGCCCACATCAACACTCCAACCAATCAAGTTGAGTTAAATATGAGTGATGTAAAGCTGCTCAAACCAGAACACACACTTCCACTGAACATGGATCCAGAGGCAATGCAGTTTTGAAATCAGAAATATTTCTACCAGGTTGTGATAAATTGAGAGTTAAAGCACAGTTGATCTCATGCACAAGTGCAGCTCAGCGTGCAGCACCTTCTCTAACCAAGAGCTGAGATGTTGTGAGTGATAGATTGTGAATGATTTGAAAACCAGTAAACCAGTATAGCAGACACCAGAAACTGTCCACTCTCTCAACTGGAGTCCTTTTGATCCCAAAATTCTACATGATATTTTTCAGGAACTTTATCATTGATGAGTTTCATACATTTGTGTTTTAGTGTGAAATTGTAAGCTGCACATTTGGACTGTTGAAGTGATGGAAAATAAGACAGTGTGAGCTGCTGCTAAAACACTCAGTCTCTCTCTGTGACCTGAAACCACAATGTTATTTCTATTCCTGTGAAACTGCTGCTTAATGTGAGAGAGTGCTGAGGCAGTCAGTAAAACTTCTTCAAGACTGTTTTCACACTTAGTGTGATCTCATACTTCAGTCCACTGCCAGAACTGATTCTGGATTTATTTTGGGTGAGGTGCACAATCATAGTGCAGGGTGCTGCAGATCAGACATTCGTGCCTGCATTATGGTGGAAACTCTGACAAGTGTGTTTGTCCATAATTTTACAATCAGAGGTCACCAAGATACAGCTACTATGTGTTCATGCAGATGTGTAGGTTCATGAGACACTTTCTATAACAACATCAGTGGATAAAATCTTGATGTGAAATGTCTGTAAAAATCCCAACTCTTGGTAAAATGTGTTCCAAATTTGACTTGACTTGTGCACAAAATAGACTGTGTTTACCTTTAAATTGTGTTTTTGGGTGAAAGGTTGAGAGTGGGTGGAGCATTAGGAGTCATTAACAGAACCTTTAACTAGAAATGTTCTTATTAGTAGATTATAAGCAAATGTTCTTTATGAGTAGATATTTGAAATCAACATCACTTACAGCCCTGATAAAAAGATTTAGACACTTTATTTTTATTTCTCTCACTTTAAACCACACTGGGTTTCCATTAGCACTGAAATACACTCTGTGGTGTGAGATGGAAACTTTAAGACACACGACTCAAACCAAACACCAGCGTGAGGCCATTAAGGGTTTTACAAAATCAAAGGTGTGAAACTGCTGGACTCATAGACTGCAGCAGCACTTTTTATGTTCTGCATGATTAAGTTTGAATATATTTTATACAGGTGAGTCATTAAATGATTCATATCTACTAAAAGTTGTGATTCTACTGTAAATAAAACTAATTCTTTCTCTGTCATTATGTAGAGTGGAAACAGAACTCACACCGTTAGAACACAGTCTCTATCACAGTTCACATAAATACTGCTGTCAACATTCTACATAAAACTTTAAAGATATTTTTATTAATGAACTTCTGCTCTGTTGAATTTTAGACGGAAATTCCAGCATGAAGACATTTGGACTGTTGATGTGCAGTAAAATAATTCAGTGTGAGTTGTTTCCTAAAACACACACACAAACCACAATGCTGTTTTTATTAAACTGAAACAACTGTATGTGAGTGAGTGCTGCTGCATCCACTAACACTTCTACACATGTGTTCAAAATGTTTTCACACTCGACCTGAACCCTCATAAGTCCTGTCTTATGACTGCTTCTAGGCGTGTTTGGGGGCGGGGCTTAAAATCACAGGTCTGCTTCACACTGAGAATCTGATCATTTACTATTAATGTTTAGCTTTAAAATACTCTCTAATAATTATTTCTTAAATCTCAGGTACATGTTTTTAATCACATGGAACAGCTGATTAAAAGCTAAAATAGTAGAATTGCTAATGATTATTTCTTTCCTGGCAGCGACTCTTCAGTAGTTTCCTGACTTGGTCTTTAGTGTTTTACTTCACTGGTCTCGACTTTCTGTTACTTTTCTTTCACCAGCAAATGCTGATAAATTAATAAAAACAGCTGGTGGAGCCAGAACAAGAAGTATAATAATAATAATAATAATAATAATAAAAGAAGTATATTAATAATAATAGAAGTATAATAATAATAATAGAAGTATAATAATAATAATAATAATAATAATAATAATAATAATAATAATAATAGAAGTATAATAAGTAATTGTAGTAAGTGAACAGTTTAGATCAGTTCTTTTCCACAGATGATGATGGGTGTTGGGGAAAAGAGTGAAATAAATGTTGTACATGTGATAATAAAGGCTTTTTCTCTATATTTACTCCTGTAGCACTTAACAGCCTTTAGTATTTCTAGAAAAGTGGGAAATGGAAGATGTTTATTGGTGTACATGATACAATAATGTGTAATTAATTTGAAGTTATTACAAAACTCATGAGATTTGGCATCTTTATAAAACTCCCAAACAAAATCACCCAAAACCAAAGTTTAAACAAGTTATATCATTGTAAAGTGGTTTATTCTTTGGGATCGAACAAAAATATTATCTTTCAATTTTAGAAATGTGAAATTATACAATATTCAGAAAAACTTTTAGAAAGAAAAAATACAACAGGTTGTTTACACACAAAAACATTATGACATCATGTGAAGAAAATAATTACATGAAAAAAGTAAATAACTTACAGCAATAAAAATGTTGTCTGATTAAAATATGACGCTTCTGTACTATAAAATAATTTCTTTTTTTTTCAAGTCTAAAGTAATTTCTTTGGATCTATTAATTTTACTTGTAAATGAACATCTTTATTTCTTCATGTTTCTGGATGTTCTGGAGGATGAAGGTTTCTTAGCAAAATTCACAGCTGCATAGTTCAGGGCAACATCAGCCTGATAAAGAATGAAAGAAAGAGAGAGAGAGAGAGAGAGAGAGAGAGATCAGAGAGTGATGTCATGCTTAAGGTGAGCTCCTAAATTTCTAAATTGAGAAACTCTAATAAAACAGTTAATATCCATACAATCTCAAAAAATTAATTTAAAGAATTAGTTCCTGATGTAAATTTGACAAAAAATAATATGGAAATTTTGAACATTACCTCCAAGAAGACACAAAGCCTAACCACATGAAGGACAAAGAATTAAAAAAAATAAAACTGGGACAGAGAAAGAAAACTCTACAAGATAATTACAGAGTGGATTTCAAACAAACAAATAGGAATAAGATTAAAGGACACAAATCATAAACCCAGAATAAACCACCCTGCAACTTCAAACTATAACTGTTGATTTTACTAATCTGTTCTTAAACAGTTCTTAACACTGTCCAGTCCGGCCAACCACACCAGCTCACCGGCACCACTGGCCAGCACTTAAACCCGACAACCACCACGCAGCTACGTTGAAGCTCTCAGACACCCATAGCACAGTAACCAGATGGATGAGATCAGACAATTCCCCTTCGGGAACCCGAGAGAAGGAGACGCTGCGTCGTAAAGCTGTGGGCGTTCCCAAAGCGTTACGACGCAGCGTCTCGTTCCCTCGGGGAACTGGGGTTAAGGTCATAACCTAGAGACGTTCCTCTTCGGGAACTCGAGCTGCATCTTAATGCTTTGGGCGTTCCCAAAGCGTTACGACGCAGCTTCTTATTCTCTCGGGGAACTAGGGTTACTGTCGTAACCTACAGACGTTACTGCATAACATCTGCAACAGACATAAAAAAATGAAAACTGAACACTAAATACGCACACACACATATACAGTACAGCGGGTAAAACAAGTTTTGAACACATCACTATTTTTTTCAGTAAATATATTTCCTAAGGTGCTATTGACATGAAATCTTTACCAGACCAACATCCAATTGAGGTCCTGCTTGTGGAGTTCTGCAAAATGATCCTAAAGGTGCACAGAAACACCACCAACAATGCATGCAAGCAGAATTACGGTAGATATCCCACAGTCATATTCACTAACACACACACACATACACTCACACACCATCAACACACACGCACATACCACCAACACACACTAACACACCAGTGACTCAGGATCAGAGGAAACCCTGACACAAACCAGTGACACAAACCCTGAAAGTGAAGTATCTGAGCTACTGGGAAACACAAACCAAATCCAGAGTAGAATTAAGTGTTATGTGGCTCTGAACAGACACTACAGCATGGCAGAGAACCCGAGCACCATGTCTGATCTGAAACTAAGACACACCTTGATGAAGTCCAGACACAGTGGACATGACAGACTTGGAGACAGACACAGTCCTGTCTGCCCCAAGAGCAGAGACTTTGCCAGCAGTGTTTACTGAACACAGACAGAACTGCACTTCCTCACTGAATGCACCAAATACAACCACATTTAAACCTGATTCTTCACCAAAATAACCAAATCATTCCCAATTTTAACTTCCTCTTAGTCCCTGACAAACTGCACCACCTACTGGGGGGCACAGAGTATATGCAACACACACACACACACACACACACACACACACACACACACACACACACACGTTTATACATTTACTTATTTATTGTTTTATTATTATTAAAACTACTTATTTATTCTTACTATTCCATGTGTACTATTCCTATCATTTGTATTATATTGTTACTGTAGTTATATTATACTTTATTTTTAGTGTAGTTTATTCTTATTTCTGATTGAATTATTTCTTTTATGTCTCTGTATATTCTATATTTTGGCACAACAAATGTCCATTTTTGCAATGTCAATAAAGCAACTTTGATTCTTGGATCTTGAACAAAAGGTGTTTATACACCAGAGTGGATTAAAGACTAAAAAGAATGAGTCCATTGATATTTAGTAAATGGTTTAGTAAAATTCTCTGTACATTGTGGATTGTAGGTCAGATGTGGATTTCTTTATCAGAATAGAATCACAGTGAATAGAAGACTGGATTACCTGATTGCTGCTGATTTCAGGCTTTCGTGATGAAGCACCTGAACAATAAAACACAAATGTTAGCATGTAAAAAGATTCTGATTTTTTGAGAAATGTATACACTAACTCTATAAATAATAATAATAAAAACTAATAATAATAATAAAATTAAACAAACCTTTTCTTTGACTTTTAAATAAAACACCAACCAGAACCATGATTACAATAACAGATATTATACTGAAGGTCGTTAAAGTGTAAATCACCCAAGAATCACCTCCTATAAAAAGGTAAAACATTTATATATTAATATGAAATTATTATTTCTAAATGGGAAATGTCATTACAAAAGAACAATTTTGTTATAGAAACGGAATATAAGATTATTTCATAAAACATTTATGTTATTCACCTCTGCTGGTTGAATTCTGGTGTGTAACAGAACCTGTGGTTTTGTTTCCTGGTCCAGGTGAAGGACAGAGTTTCATCTCTTTATCTTTATAAATCAATTAGAAAAGCAGCAGATGAACAGAAATGATAGTAAATATGAATAAAGTAAATTCCTCAACATTTACTGCATATGTACACATAAAACTGGTTAAAGTGTTGATCTGGAATTAGCAGCTTATCAGAGTCAAACTGTTTACCTTCAAATTGCAGACGTGCTCCAGATGTGAACTTTATTGTAGTTTTCTCCATTTCTCCACAGAAATCTTCTCTCAGATTCTTAATGTTAAGATCAAACTGATGCTCATTTACAGTAACACCGAAACGATTATCATTAAATCCATCAGTAAATGTGTAACTATTTGTCCCGTAATATTTTGCAAAAAACTGAGGCACTTTTCCAAAACTCTGTCTGTACCAGACTACTTTACTTTTGTCTCTGATCAGACTGAGATCACACGCTATAATTACATCTTCTCCACTCTTTACTGTTCTCACGTGAAGCTCCTTGATGTCAGATGTTTTTACTGTAAAAAGTGTGTGATATTTAATGGTTAATGATGTCAGTAAATGAGGTAAATATGTAATATTACTATTTGAAATGAAAGATTTGAAAATGTTCTCACCAGCTGTGCAGAGACAAAGCAGAGAGTAAAGCGCCACAAAGAGTGAGATCATCGTTCCTGTTCAGACACAGTGATAGTGAGGAAATCAACTTGTGTGTTCAGTAGAAAAGCAGCTCTCACTCACACCTGATTGGATGATTTGAAGCTGTGGACTGATCTGATTGGTCCATTCACTCTAAAGATATGCGAAGCTCTCCTTGTGTCCTTGTTACATTAATTATGTGAGCCTATATAGAGGGTTTTAGGGTAAATATTAGATTTTTAGGGGGAAAAGGTCATTAGTATTATTTACGATTACACTAAGAAGTTTTCAGCAGATTGTGTACCCAAAGGCAGTTCAGAGGTCACTGATCTTGTGTCTGTTCATAAGCAAAATACAAAGTTAACCATTAGGAATAGATAGAAAATGAATGGGTCCCAGCTCACACATTTTCCAGATAGAATTAACAAAGGCTATAACAGTAAGCTCCGGTTCAGAGCGAGGTCGCACACTGGACTGACCAATTGGTGGCCGCTCTGCTGGATGCTTTAGATGAAGCAGACTGGGACATATTCAGGCGCAGCTCTGATGAAGTTAACATGTTTATGAAAGCGGTTGTTGCATTAATCTGGAAACTAGCAGATGATATGGTACAGAAAAATACCATCAGAACGTTTTCCAACCAGAAGCCGTGGGTGGATAAAACTATTTGAGATGCTCTAAAATACCTCTGCTGCCTACAACACAGGGCTCGACAACGGGGACATGGACGAGTACAAGGCTGCATCTTACAGTGTGTGCAGAACGGTGAAGGAAGTAAAACAGCGCTACGGGATGAAACTAGAGTCACAGTTTCAACATGGTGACTCTGGGAGCCTGTGGCAGGGACTAAGAACCATCACAGGTTATAAAACATTACCTTCCCGAATGGGTTTTTAGCTTGCCAGACAAGCTAAAAACCTTTTATGCTCACTTCAAGGCTGCAGCTAACCACGCTAGCAGTGCCAGCGGCACGCATGTTCAGAGAACCGGAGAGGGAAACTTCTTCACACAACGATGATCCACCTGGACTACAGAAAAGGGATTTATGCAAAAATGCTCTAAATTGGAGGTCCTGGGACTTAATCTGTCACTGTGTCAATGGATCTACAACTTCCTGGCAGACAGACTACAATTCCTATGGGTGGGCATACACGTCATCCACTGTTATCCTCAGCACTGGAGCTTTTCAGGGTTGTGTTTCTCCCTGTACACACATGACTGTGTGTCCACTTCCAACTCCACTACCATCATCAAGTTTATTCACGACACTGTTGTGGTGGGCCTGATCTCCAACAACAATTAGACGCCCTACCTACAGGAGATTAAAAACCTGGAGAGATGCTGCCAGGAGAACAATCTTCTCCTGAATGTCAGCTAGACTAAGGAGTTGATAATGTTCTTCATCATGAAGCAGGAAAGTCATACCAACCGCTAAACATCAATGGGACCCCAGTGAAGAGAGTGGATAGTTTCCAATACCTATGTCTTCACTTCACACAGGACCTGTCTTCTAACAACACCCTGGTGAAAAGGGCCCGGCAGTGTCTGCACCATCTCAGACACCTAAGGGACGTTCAACTACCCTCTCAGTTGCTAAGGACCTTTTACACTTGAACTATTAAGAGCATTCTTATGGGTAGCATCAATTCCAGGTTCAGGAACAGCACCATGCAGGACAGGTGAACCCTCTAGAGGGGGATGCTTTTAGCCAAACGTACCATCTGCTCCCTAACCTGCAGGACATCTACCGAACTCGGTGCCGGACCAGGAAGATTGTATACTCTGTCAATATCTGCCATACTCATCATTCTCTTTCTGGAATTCATTTGTACATACATATATCTTCATTTACTTTATATATATTTTTTTCTTTATCTACTTAATTTTTTTTATCCCTACATTGTCGTACTCTGGATGAATGTGTATGTGAAGAAGAAAAAAATTGAAAATGAAGCAACAGTCTTCACAGAGGAGGAGCCCATCATCTCCACAACTGAAAAAGGCGAGGCAGGTCTACAGCATGAGCAAGTGCATGCTCGTCCTTTTTCGCATTCATGGCATTGTGCATTAAAAATGCATATGTGGTGCACTGGTCTCGAAACTTTTTGTTAACTCATAGGTGGTACATCCAAACATACAAAGCATCATCCATATGAATGTCTCTAGGTTATTTATGTAACCCTGGCTCCCTGAGGGAACAATACACTGAGTCAACAATGCTTTCGGAATAACTCCACATTGTCCACACTCTGAATCACGTGTGCAGTCTGTCCAACGGTGAGGTGTGACATCAATGCAGGCGGGGTGATTTCATGACCAGGAAACTTTAAAACGCGCATGCGGTCGAGCTGATGATAGCTTCTGAAAAGGGAAGGAAGCAGGGGTCCAGAGAGTGTCACCTGGAGACGCAGCGTCTAGTTCCCTCAGGGAACCAGGGTTACATATGTAACCTAGAGACGTTCCCTTTCAGGAACTCGAGCTGCATCTACAACGCTTTGGGAATAAGTGTCCAATCACGCCATACTGACCAGTCCCGGCCTAGTGTGTATGGGCACAGCTTAACCGAAGGACGGAGGAGCCAGGAGTGGCTCTAAGGTCAAGGCTATAAAATCTGAAGAAAGGCAGAATTGCGAATGTCATAGAAAGGGACTCCAGAGGACCAAGCCGTAGAGGCCGCCACACTCTGGGCAGAGTGAGCTTTAACCACAAAAGAAGCAGGGAGAACAGAGGACTCATAGCAGGATGAAGTGTCTGTTTGTTAGCCCTTTTTGGGGGGACCTTAGCAGACAAATAGCTGCTCCGACTTCCTCCACAGTTTTGTACTGTGGATGTATGTGTCCAGTGCTCACACCAGACAGAGTCAGTTTAGTTTCTCCTGGTTGGGGGCCTGGAAATGAGGAGGATAGGATGCCTGCAGCATGAATCGTGGGGGAGCAGAGGGCACTTTAGGGACAACCCCCTGGGGTCTGGGGTAGCTCCTAATAGCCACCTCTTCCAAGGGCTCAGAGGGGGTTAGAGAGAGCATCCAGCACAATGGCCAGGTCCCACACAGGCACTCTGGGTCACATCCCAGGCATCAGCCTCCCGGGTGCCATGAAGGAAACGTGTCACCAAGGAATGCTTGCCCAGCGACTTCTCAGCAAGCATAGCACAGTAAGCCGTGATAGCAGACACGTAACCTTTCAGGGTGAAAGAAAACAACCCTGGGGTGAATTGCTTACGTAGAAACTCCAGTACTGAACAAACCAGGCAGTTAACTGGGTTGTGAGAAGAAAATATTCTGGAGTAAGTTAGATGATGGTAGAGGGTGAACCTAGGAAAGACTGATTGGTGATTGGGGCAGACATCAAGGGCCATTTTGGTGAAAGGAACAGAGGTGATGAGGAGGTGATAGTAGGTACGGTTTAAAGGAGAGAAATGTGGAAGGGCAGATGGTGGTAGATTTTGCTAAAAGGATGAAATTTTAAGAAGAAGGAGGAGCATAGGATGACGTATAAGAGTGGAGGAAGTTGCACACAGGTAGACAATGTTCTATGTAGGAGATGCAACTTGAAGGAGATTGGAGACTGTAAGGTGTTGGCAGAGGACAGTGTAGCTAGACAGCATCCAATGGTGGTCTATAGGATGGCTTTGGAGGTGAAGAAGAAGTGGAGGAGAGTGAGGACTAAAAAAAATAATAAGATGGTGTAAGGAGGAAGACTGTAGTGTGAGGTTCAGGGAAGAGGTCAGACAGGGGCTCGGTGTTGGTGAAGAGGTGCTGGATGATTGGGCAACTACTGCAGAAGTGATAAGGTAAACAGCTAGAAAGGTACTTGGTGTGACATCTGGAAATAGAAAGGAAGACAAAGAGACATGGTGGTGAAATGAGGAAGTGAGGGAGAGCATAAGGAGAAAGAGGTTGGAGAAACAGTATTGGGATCGGCAGAGAGATGAATAAAAGGAGATGTGGCAGTAGGTAAAAAGGGATATAAAGTTGATTAGTCACACCATTAAGTTATGGGAAAGAATAGTGGAAGCCAGGCTGAGAGAAGTGGTGAACATCTGTGAGCAACAGTATGGTATAATGCAGAGGAAGAACACTACAGATGCATTATCTGAGAGAAGGCTAGAAGAAGTTGTATAGTGTGTTTGTCGATCTAAAGAAAGTGTACGACAGGGTACCTAGAGAGAGGAGCTGTAGTATTGTATGAGGATGTCAGGTGTGTCAGATGTGAGGGTGGTGCAGGACATGTATGAGACCAGTGTGACAGCAGTGACGTGTGCAGTAGGAACGACAGACTGGTTTAAGGTGGAGCTTGGACTGCATCAAGTATCGGCTCTGAGACATTTCTTGTTTGCAGTGGTAAGGGACAGGTTGACAGATGAAGTCAGACGGAGTCTCCGTGGACTATGATGTTTGTGGACAATAGGAGTTTAGGTACCTGGGGTCAACAGTGCAAAGTAATGGATAGGGTGATAAAGAAGTGAAGAAAATAGAATGATTTGTGATAGAAGATTATCTGTAAAAGTGAAAGGGTCATAGGTTTATAGGATTGTGGTGAGACCTGCGATTTTGTATGGTTAAGAGAAAGTGGGATTAACTAAAAGACAGGAGGTGGAGCTGGAGGTAGCAAAGCTGAAGATGTTGAGATTTTCATTGGTGGTGACGAGGATGGACAGGATTAGAAATTCGTTTATTAGAGGGACAGCACATGTAGGACGTTTTGGGGACAAAGTGAGAGAAGCCCGATTGAGATGGTTTGGACATATGCAGAGGAGGGACATGGGGTACATCGGTAGAAGAATGCTGAGGATGGAGCCACCAGGAAGAGGGAAAAGACGAAGACCAATTAGGAGGTTTATGGATGTGGTGAGGGAAGACATGCCGGTAGTTGGTTTGAAAGAGGCAGATGTAGATGACAGAGTAGTTTGGAGACAGATGATCCGCTGTGGTGAACCCTAATGGGAGCAGCCGAAAAAATAAGATTTTTTTTCTTTTTTTTATGACTTTCTTATTTCTCTTACACACACACACACAGAGAGAGCTTCCTAAACAAATTGAGGATAGCGTCGGCTCCACCGAGTTTTATAGCTTCCTGGTTGTGATGTCACCCTGCGGTGATGGCGCGCCTCTCCGTTGAACAGATTGCACACGTGATTTAGAGCATGGACAACGTGGTAGCATTCTCAAAGCCTTGATGACACAGCTTGAGTTCCTGAAAGAGAACAGCAGGATGCAAAGTTTGCAAGCAAAATGTGATGCCACACAATTGGGCATCCAAATAATGATTCTTCAGACCAGGCCACCTTCCTCCATTCCTCAATAGACACTAACATGTCCATTGTGGGAGCTTTCTGTGGTGTACGAGAGTTAGCATGTGTCAGCCCGCTTGAGCACTTCAGGCATTACTGCAGATCGTTTGCCGCCTTTTCTGCCGAACTCCGGAAGGTCTTCGGCACATCTACACCACGCCAAGATGCCGCCCGCTCCCATTACATCGCTCTGTTGCAGAGTTCGCGACTGAGTTCCGGACCCAGGTCACTGACAGCGGATAGGTTGGCACTGCGCTTTATGATACTTTCCTCCAGGGCCTCTCCTCTGCCGTTAAGTACGAACTTGCCGCTCGTGATCCACCCCAGGATCTGGATTCACTGATCTCATTGGCGACACGCATCGATCGGCGCATAAAGGAACGCCGCCGGGAGCGTGGTTACCCCGCTCAGAGCCTAGATCCTCACAGTCCTTTAACTGCGAGCGGTTCCCCACATTGTGTTTCGGGTTGTGGCACCTGTTCTTTCTCTCTGCCGCAAGCCATGGAGATAGGACGCCACCACCTGACCCCCGCTGAGAAGGAGAAACGTTGGTCTCTAGGTCTATGCCTCTACTGCGGAGGTAAAGGGAACATGGCCGCATCCTGCCCAGTAAAAGGCAAGGCTCGTTGGTAAAGGTCATGACCTTTACCTGACCTGATTGCTGGCTTTCATCGGGCCCACTCGGGGCAGCCTGTTGGGGCGTTTGGGGCCGCCCTGTACAGGGGGGTACTGTCAGCCCGCTTGAGCACTTCAGGCATTACCGCCTCAATCACAGAGGAAACGCCCCCTCCCAACCAGCTTCACAGAAATGGCGTCTAATTTTCTGGCACTTATAAGGATGCCTGAATCCTCCAGACAGTGCCAGATTGTCTTTAGGCTTGCCCTGATCACTCTCCAGCATATTCTTGGTTTTGTTTGTTCTTTTGTTTCTGACCTGAACAATATGTCCTCCGGTTTCCGGCTTGGCTTGGCTCGCGCTGAACGCGCCCCGACTTCCGGCTTGCCATCATCACCCTCCGCGGAATCGGCTCCCTGAAACGGCTCCCTGAAACGGCTCCCTGAAATGACTCTGCACAGCTTTTCTTTCCTGCTCTTTTTGCATCTGCCTTGGATCCTATAACCTGAACTTTGACAGCATGGGCTTTCTGACCACCAGCTGTGTAGTCTGTTTGTTCTGATCTCATTAGACCCTGATACTTACCTCTGTATTCTGGAACACACCACAAAACCTGCTTTTTGGGAAATGGTGTGACCCAGTTTTCAAGACATCACAAGCGGCCACCGGTTAAATTTGCTCAGATCCTTATGCTTATTCATCAACCTTTACATTTTTACATTTTATGCAGGAATCTAAAATTTCTTGACAATAGAACATCTCATATGGTCTCCTCAACACGGTATTCTTTAATTAGGACATGAAGCTTAAATGCTGCACTAATAAAAAAAGTTATAAACATCTATAAAAAAAGCCTCAGCAATGTTGCATGTGAGAAATTATTATTAGCTCCACCCCCTAACCAGTTTACAAGTGGTTATAGGTTTGGACTTGAGAGTTGAGGCTGAGTGTGAAAATGTTCTTAAGACATTAATAGAAGTGTTAGTGGCTGCAGCAGTGTCTCTCATATGCAGGTGTTTCAGTTTAATAAAAACAGCATTGTGGTTTCTGAGTTTCTGAGACGGAGTGTTTCAGCACCTCACACTGACCTGCTTCATGCAAACTTCATTAGTGACTATAATGAGAAGAATTTCAACTGCAGAATCCAGAATGAATACAGTTCATCACCTCCACACAATGAGTGTTAGCTTTGGACTTTTCATTTCCTGTAACGAGTGTGTTGTAGTGACCTGCACATTCACACCAGTAGCAGAGATCTTTATCATACAATGGAAAATTTCATGCACATAAAGAGGACCACAAACACCCCCACACACACACACACACACACTCACATGCATGCTCATACACACACACACACACACACACACACGTGCACACGCTCATACACACATATAGACACACACCACACTTTTTTCACACTTTTTTTCAGAAGAACAAGCTAATGTTAAACCCACATGACTGTTCCTTTAAGAGTTCATGCTCCGCCCACATCAACTCTCCAACCAATCAAGTTTAGTTAAATATGAGTGAAGTAAAACCAGAACACACACTTTCATTGAACATGGATCCAGAGGCAATGCAGTTTTGAAAACAGAAATATTTCTACCAGGTTGTGATAAATTGAGAGTTAAAGCACAGATGATCTCATGCACAAGTGCAGCTCAGCGTGCAGCACCTTCTCTAACCAAGAGCTGAGATGTTGTGAGTGACAGATTGTCATCATTGGTGTTTTGCTTTCATTAAAGTGGATTTGTTCTGAACCATGAATTGATGGTGGAATTCCATACATCACTACTTAGTAAGCAGGTTTACACAATAGAGGAACCTCAGTTCATTTAATGATTTATTTGTACACACTGAAGACACACCACATTAAAACACACAACTGTATTCCCTGTTAAACTAAAACCAACTCCTGCAATACCCCACGCACAAAACATTAAATTTAGCTGAGAGTAAGCAGCACATCACGCTGGGGATCTCAGTGATCTGATGTTACATTAAACGAGTAAAATCGCAAAATTCACAAAATTAAACCTACAGGCAGACAACTAGCTAAACAGCTAAAGACCCACATACCTCTGCTATCTACGGCAATGGAGAAAAGGGGGCGGGCTTTTGACTATGATGCATCCTGTGGGGCAAAATCTACAGGCTTATATACCATCGCTGACAGACTTCCAATGTGTGTATTTTTATGTAAACTGTTGCTCTCAATCTAACAACAGCATGAATTTGTAGGAATACTACTGCTGGAAGGTGTGAGGAAAAGACTGGTGCAGGAAGCAGAGAGTTTTAGTGGCTGTGGATCTCTAGGTCGCATCTCAATATTTCCCATGTACTGTGTACTTCAGGGTGGACCAAAGCCAAAATAACAATCAGAAACACTCTTTATACAAAATCTAAATTACCTACAAAAATTAACACAAAAAGAAAGACAAGACACTTTCCTGAAGTCCCTCAACAAACAGCAAATAAACTCAAACCCAACAAAAATTGCAGCCACACCCCTACTACTGGTAAACACAACATACACACACTAACATATACACAGTCCCTTGCAACTTTTAGGAGGAAACCCGGTGGAGAAGCATGTTCGTAGATGTTCCTTAAGAACCTGCATGCACAGAGACACTGTAATGGGAAGACGGGGTACTAAACATTGTTTTTGTGTGTCAACACAAACTCATTCGATAACACAGGAGCTTTTTTTGTTACTCCCTTTCTTACTCCCGGTGAGTAAGAAGATGAGGAATGCTATCTGGGATCGGTCGGTGGTAAACTTGTGCTGTTGCTTCTCTATATAGAGGTTGACTTGCATAAGGAAGCCACTGCACTCAGCCACGTCTCTGAAATATAAACCCGGAAGAGCCATCAGGCCGCTGAAGGTGGAAGGGGAAACCTGGCGGGCCTCCCGGACAGCGGCAATGAGTTCCTTGATGACATCCAAGGAGGAACCCGTCTGTGGATCCATCGAGGTAAACGGTCGGTACCGGTCTGATCGCCTGTCACGCGTGGACCAAGAGTTGGAAACCAGAGTATGGTTAGGCACTTTATTAGTTTGAATACACAAGGCAGAGGAAAAGCAAAAACCGGAGAGTCGGTATAATCCGTAATGCGGGTACTCCAGGGATGATCGCCAGTGTAAACCGTAGATTGGACGGTGAGCGAGTGGAACTGGGCTCCTTATAAATGGAAGAGTAGATTGGAAACAGGTGAAGGTGATTAATAGGAGGGCGAAGTTGTGTGAGTGTAGGAGGCAGACGTGTGTGGTGGTTCCCTGACACCTTTAACCTTGTGTGTCTATACAGAGTAATACAATAAAAGGTAATGTAAATTCACACCCAAATTACCTGTCTATACAGCACATCTGGAAATGGTAAGGACAGCAGACATTGTCTCTCTTGGGGGACTGTGACAGGAGCCATTTTATAAGCCTTTCACTTATAAAGTAAAGTAAAAACAGTGAGACATCAAGTATAAATATTCAGAGTTTATTGTTATTGTTAAATATTAATAAGAAATGATCTACTATTCTATGTTAAATCCTGTAGATCCTGTACCTCTACTCTAGTGTGTCTATACAGAGTAATACAATACGAGGTAATGTAGATTCACACCCAAACTACCTGTCCATAGAGCACATCTGGAAATAGTAAGAACAGCAGACATTGTCTCTCTTGGGGGACTGTGACAGGATATAAGTCATTCACTTATAAAGTAAAGTAAAAACACTGAGGCGTCAAGTATAAATAGTCAGAGTTTATTGTTATTGTTAAATATGAATAAGAAATGATCTACTATTCTATGTTAAAGTAAACCTGTGATTATGAGCCCCACTCATAAACAAGTCTAAAAGCAACTCCAGGGTTTAGGGCAAGTATGAGAAGGTTCTTAACACGTTTGTAGAAGTGTTAGTGGCTGCAGCAGCACTCTGTCACATGCAGGTGTTTCAGTCTAATAAAAATACACATTGTGGTTTTTGCTTTTCTGAGACTGAGTGTTTTAAAAATCAGATCTCACTGAATTATTGTGTGTCACTTCAACAGTCCAAGAATTGTTATTATTTAAAGTATAATCTCACACCTTTTGGTGGATATGAATCATTTAATGACGATCCTGTAGAAAACACGTCCAAACTTATTCATGCAGAACATTTAGACAAAGTGCTGCTGCAGTCTATGAGTCCAGCAGTTTCACACCTCTGATGTGGTAAAACCCTTAATGGCCTCACGCTGGTGTTTGGTTTGAGACATGTATCTTCTAGTTTCCATCTCACATCTCTGTGTGTGTGTGTGTGTGTGTGTGTGTGTGTGTGTGTGTGTGTCACTGAAACATGACAGTTGTTACCTCTATGTTGGATTATTGCTCGTACTGGTTGGATGCTCCAGTAGGTGAATAAACTAAACTCAGTTAGTATGCAGAATGCAGAAACTTAAGTCTTTAACAGAAAGAAAAGATATGAACACATCTCTCCATTCTTATTCACACTGGATTTTCTCCCAATTACACATTGGTTATAAAATATTACTTTTGACCTACAAACCCTGAATTGTCTCACACTGAGAACTTAAATGGACTTCTGATCTTTTATGATCTGTCATGCCTACTTTGATCAAGAAGTTGGAACACTGATGAGTCGGTTACTAAATGTTGTTTAGTGTGAAGTTCTCTTCACCATCATTATGCACTGGATCGGTCAGTGTATGGTAGAAACTGTGAAATTGGTCTACAGCATATCAGCAGGTTTTCATCATGTTCTTACGCTTCCTTTAATCACATCCTGGTTGATAAACTACAGTGTGCTGCTCAGGTGGAAGTACATTTAATTTACATTTTATTTCTATGTTGCACAAAAAATGTTTCTATATTAGTTATTGGTGTGAATTGATTGAGAAGGAGATTTGATTAATTGAGGTGGTTAATTAAGTCTGTACCAGGAATGATTCTGGGATTGTTTGGGGTTTGGGCTCGACTGGACTCGGGTTCAGGTGAAGCAAAACCCAGAGAAGTGATTACATTTATCCCAGTTATAGTCAGTAAATATGTGTGATATTATTAATACACCTCATTGGAGTCTCAAACTTGTGCATTATGTGATGTGGAAAATACAAAGTTACATTTTAAAGTATATACAATAAAATCTCAGAAATAAAGAGAAAAACTGCATTGTGCATTTACTTTATATTTAAATTTTATTAAATGCATTTGTTTTAATCTTTTTCTACATACAGCTGTAAATATCTCCACATTGCAGTCAGACCAAAATCATTCCAGTATATAACCAACATCATCAATTATCATGAACTGAATCCAACACATGCTTTTGTCCTTATTTCACTATTTCTTCTATTTCTATATTAAATTTCTAATTTGATCTGAATTTACAAACAATCAGGAGGATTGGAAAGATAATAATCATGAAGGCAAGAACTCCAACTCTAACAATAGAGAGCAAGAAGAGCACATGCATCTGATCAGTACAACTGGAATCTGGATGGAAAAATAACATTCTATTAAAACATTTCAGGAGCTGAAATATATAATGGAGTTCACTGAACACTAAACTTCTAAATAAAAAAGAAAACAAACATATATAATAAAAACAATGTTAAACTCCAGAAGAAAATTGCTCTAGAAATCATAAAGAAAATAATTTGATTAAAACTCTTACCACTGGTGTTGTTTAAATCCTGTTGTATAACAGAACCTGTGATTTTGATTTCTGGTCCAGGTGAAGGACAGAGTTTCATCTCTTTATCTTTATAAATCAATTAGAAAAGCAGCAGATGAACAGAAATGATAGTAAATATGAATAAAGTGAAATCCTCAACATTTACTGCATATGTACACATAATACTGGTTAAAGTGTTGATCTGGAATTAGCAGCTTATCAGAGTCAAACTGTTTACCTTCAAATTGCAGACGTGTTCCAGATGTGAACTTTATTGTATAAAAGTGTGATATCTCTATTTCACCACAGAAATATTCTCCTCCATCGTCTTCTCTCAGGTTCGTAATGTTGAGATCAAACTGATGATCATTTACAGTAAAACTAAAGCGACTATTATTAAATCCTTCAGCAAATTTGTAACCTTTTATCCCGTAATATTTTGCTAAATAATGAGGCACTTTTCCAAAACTCTGTCTGTACCAGACTACTTTACTTTTGTCTCTGATCAGACTGAGATCACACGCTATAGTTACATCTTCTCCACTCTTTACTGTTCTCACGTGAAGCTCCTTGATGTCAGATGTTTTTACTGTAAAAAGTGTGTGATATTTAATGGTTAATGATGTCAGTAAATGAGGTAAATATGTAATATTACTATTTGAAATGAAAGATTTGAAAATGTTCTCACCAGCTGTGCAGAGACAAAGCAGAGAGTAAAGCGCCACAAAGAGTGAGATCATCGTTCCTGTTCAGACACAGTGATAGTGAGGAAATCAACTTGTGTGTTCAGTAGAAAAGCAGCTCTCACTCACACCTGATTGGATGATTTGAAGCTGTGGACTGATCTGATTGGTTTATTCGCTCTAATGATATGTGAAGCTCTCCTTGTGTTCTCGTCTCTTCTGATGCTGTGACGAGTCACATGACTATGCGGATATGATCTACTACAGCTTTATCAATCGTGTGAGTGTTGCCCGTCTACTGCTAACCGCTGCTACTCTTGTCTGCGTTGAGTTCAAGAAAGGCTCAGGACACTTTCATTCAGTTCACCAGAGAAGGTTTATTAGCAGTTTCACCCACCAATCAACACTCCTCATCTCTCTGTGGATTAATGTCAATAAGGAGAAATCACTCATGGGCACCATGTGACATTGTATTCCTTCTCTCCAGCATATGCAATGAAAACACCATCATATGCAACAATTGAACAAAATACATTAACATTTAAACACTAGACATTCTTACAAAAGATGATAGAAAAATAATAAAAGAGATCAAGAAAGAAATACCTGTGGATTAATGTCAATAGGGAGAAATCACTCGTGGGCACCATGTGACAACGTATCCCTGTAATAGTACAAAACTTGTTAGCTGGCTAACAACTCAGAAGCACATTAACACTGAATACATACGGCCCACATGATAAATCCCCACATTCTAAATCCACTTGCACATAAAACATACAGTAGAACAGAACTGTTCACAAAGTGAAATCAAATCAAACTTACACTTAAGGAGTTTAATTATCTCATTAATTGAAGAGCTCACACAAACACCTACCTCTCTCCAGCATGTGCAGTGCAAACTGACGAGGCACGTGCACTTAATTAAAAATGCCGTCCGCATAACGCCAAGAGTAAATATCAAAAAGTCTCTTACAGAAAACAGCAAAATAAACACTTAATACCCAAAGAAAGAAATATAGGAGCCACCAGATATAGGAGCCGTTTGGTTTGATTTTGGTTGTGTATTTTGGTTGTGTATTTTGGTTGTGTATTTTGTGGGAAGTTTGGTTTATTATAATTCGAAATGGGTTTTGTATTTTTAAAATGTGCCACATCCAATGTTGAGCTAAACAGTTTTTCCCAAGAAGAAACAAAACAACAACTTAATAACAAACAAATTTCTTTTGTATTTTGTTGTTGTTAATTGTGCTTATTGTAAGTTCTCTTTTGTTTCTGTGTTTTACATTAAAAAGTTTTATTTCTGATGTTGAGCTCCATGGTTTAAAACTCTATGTATAATAAAATTGTGAGGTCGGTAATATTTGTGTCTTTGCTTGTCACTTTCTATTTAGTTTGAAGATTGCTAATATAGAGGTAAAGTGGTAATGTCGCACAACCGTAGAAATCATTAGTCAACATTGGGATCAGGTTGAGCTCCACAATAAGCAAAATACAATCTTAACCCTTATTGATGAAAAGAAATTTAATGGGTCACAATTCACTTATTTTCCAGATAGAATTAAAGCTTTTCTGCTGGTGGAACCAGAAAAAATGTAAAGTCACACTCTCAGGAGGTGAGGGAGCAGTGGGAGAACCCGGTTGATGAAACATAGAATAAAGTTTTTAAATCATTAATTATAAAATTATTCAGTATTATAGTGCAATAATAGTGAAAAAGACACGGATGGAGAAGCAACATGTGATGTTTGATGAGACAGAGCTGAGTGGGACGGATTTCTACAGAGCGTCGGTGGATATATGGACTTTTATTCGTCCTCTTACCCCAAGGAAGCAGACAAGATCGCACTCCACATTTCTCTGCTGTCTGGAGAATCCCTTTCTCTGGCCAGTGAGTTGTGGAGCGCCTCTGGTGGCGAATTCGGCTCGTGCACCCGGTTTATCCAACTTCTCACTCGGGAACTAGGGATGGTCACCGCAGATCTCCACCATCTCTCTCCCGCTACCAGATGCACGATTCCACTCCAGTGTTTCCCGAAGAGCTCCGTTCCGCCCCAGAGCTTCCCAGAGAACGCCACTCCATCCCAGGACCTCCGGGGGATTTCCACCCTGCTCCAGGCCCTACACCAGGCCCTTCAAAATGGCTCGGCTCCATTCCAGGACCTCCATGAGATCTCCGCCCTGCTCCAGGCCCTTCAGGGGGGCTCCACTCCGCCCCAAGGTCTCCAGGAGATCCTCAGCCTGCTCCAAGACCTTCAAGAGAGCACAGCTCCGCCCCAGGACCTCCAGGAGAGCTCAGCTCCGTTCCAGGTCATCCAGGAGAGCGCAGCTCTGCCCCAGGACCTCCAGGAGAGCTCAGCTCCAGTCCAGGTCATCCAGGAGAGCTCAGCTCCGTTCCAGGTCATCCAGGAAAGCGCAGCTCTGCCTCAGGACCTCCAAGAGAGCACAGCTCCACTCCAGTGCGTCCCCGAGAGCACCTTTCCGCTCCAGAGTTTCCGGGACAGCTCCTTTCCGCTCCAGGATCCTGAAGAGAGCTCGGCTCCACTCCAGGATCTCCAGGCGAGCTCCTCTCCGCTCCAGGACCTCCAGGCGAGCTCCTCTCCGCTGCTGGACCTCCAGGAGAGCCCAGCTCTGCTCCAGTGTGTCCCTGAGAGCACCTCTCAGCTCCAGCATGCCTCCAAGAGCTTCTCTCCGCTCCAGCATGCCTCCGAGAGCTCCTCTTAGCTCCAGCTCCAGAGCTCCTCTTAGCTCCAGCATGCCTCGCTTCCGAGCTCCTCTGATGGCGATGTCTTGCCTCCGTGCGACTCCGAGGGCGACGTCACGCCTCTGAGCTCCTCCTTTGACGACGTCTCGCTCCCGAGCTTCCTGGAAGGCGACGTCTCGCCCCAGAGCTCCTCCTTCGATGACGTCTCGCTCCCGAGCTTCCTGGAAGGCGACGTCCCGCCCCAGAGCTCCTCCTTCGATGACGTCTCGCTCCCAAGCTTCCTGGAAGGCGACGTCTCACCCCAGAGCTCCTCCTTTGACGACGCCTCGCTCCCGGGCATCCTGAAAGGCGACGTCTCGCCCCAGGGCTCCTCCTTCGACGACGTCTCGCCTCAGGGTTCCTCCGATGGCGACGTCTCGCCTCCGGACTCCTTCGATGGCGACGTCTCGCCTCCGAGCTCCTTCGATGGCGACGTCTCGCCTCTGGGCTCCTCCGATGGCGACGTCTCGCCTCCGGGCTCCTCCGATGGCGGCGTTCCACCTCTGAACTCCACCGTGGACGTCACTTGGCCTCTGGACACCACCGGGGTCGTTTTTCTAATTCCGGTCTCCACCGGGTGCGTCACTAGTACTCCGATCTCCGCTACGGACGTAGCTCCGATCCAGACCTCCCCATTGGGCGTCTATCCGGCCCTGATTGCCGCCTAGGGCCTCACTTGGTCTCGGGTATCTGCTGTGGAGGTCGCTCAACCTCGGGACTCCGCTGCGGGCGCAGCTTGGTCCCTATCTGACGCTGGAGCTGTCTCTCTGCCTCCTAGCTCCGCTGAAGACGTCCCTTCATCCCTGGTCTCCGCTACAGGCAGCTCTCCGTCCCCGGTCGCCGCTGGAACCATTTCTCCGGCCTTCGTCCTGGCTCCGATCTTCACCAGGGTTTTCGCTCCAATTCTGGCCTCCGCCATGAGCTATGCGCCGTCTCGGACCTCCATGGGAGGCATGGTTCTGTCCTGTGCCTTCGGGATGGGCATCCTCTGGGTCCTGCGCTTCCCCTGGGCTGTCGCCCTGCCTCGGGTCCTTCCTGGCCTTTTCCGGTTCTGCAGTGGTTCTGACCAGGTCCCGTTCGACCCTGGACGGACACCGGGATCCTCCTCTGAGTGCCCTGGCCCTCCGAGCGTCTGTGGGTTTGGGGCGTCAGGTGCCGCCCCTCAGGGGGGGGGGGGGTAATGTCAGGGAACCACCTGCCCCTTTGGTGGCTCTCTATGCCTCCACTCTCCATAGGGCTCCAGGTTTAACCACGCACACCAGGAGCTCATCATCACTCATGCCTCCACTCTCTCTGAAGCTCCAGGGTTAACGAGGCACACCTGAAGCCCATCATCACTCCACCCCGCTCCTACATAAACCCCTCACTCACATTCACTCCTTGTTCGTTATTGTTTATGTTGGACTTCCCATACTGCATGTGTTTATGGCTTCATGTAGGACTCTTTATGTTCCGTTTCATCCGGACTCCCGATATCCTGCACCGGCTACGCGCTTCCTTTCAGCGCATCTCGGATCATCTACGCTTCTCCCCAATCACACCTCGGACTCTATTTACCCAAAGACTGCCGTGTGTGAGTGTGTGTGTGTGTGTGTGTGTGTGTGTGTGTGTGTGTGTGTGTGTGTGTGTGTGTGTGTGTGTGTGTGTGTGTGTGTGTGTGTGTGTGTGTGTGTGTGTGTGTGTGTGTGTGTGTGTGTGTGTGTGTGTGTGTGTGTGTGTGTGTGTGTGTGTGTGTGTGTGTGTGTGTGTGTGTGTGTGTGTGTGTGTGTGTGTGTGTGTGTGTGTGTGTGTGTGTGTGTGTGTGTGTGTGTGTGTGTGTGTGTGTGTGTGTGTGTGTGTGTGTGTGTGTGTGTGTGTGTGTGTGTGTGTGTGTGTGTGTGTGTGTGTGTGTGTGTGTGTGTGTGTGTGTGTGTGTGTGTGTGTGTGTGTGTGTGTGTGTGTGTGTGTGTGTGTGTGTGTGTGTGTGTGTGTGTGTGTGTGTGTGTGTGTGTGTGTGTGTGTGTGTGTGTGTGTGTGTGTGTGTGTGTGTGTGTGTGTGTGTGTGTGTGTGTGTGTGTGTGTGTGTGTGTGTGTGTGTGTGTGTGTGTGTGTGTGTGTGTGTGTGTGTGTGTGTGTGTGTGTGTGTGTGTGTGTGTGTGTGTGTGTGTGTGTGTGTGTGTGTGTGTGTGTGTGTGTGTGTGTGTGTGTGTGTGTGTGTGTGTGTGTGTGTGTGTGTGTGTGTGTGTGTGTGTGTGTGTGTGTGTGTGTGTGTGTGTGTGTGTGTGTGTGTGTGTGTGTGTGAGATGAATATACCACAGGGGTGGGCAATTAATTTTACAAGGGGCCACATAAGAAAGCTGAATTGTGTCAGAGGGCCACACCAACGATAATATTTTAGGGATGCACCGAAATGAAAATTAAATTCAAAAGGCAATGAAATCCATAATTTTTTGTGTTATGCCTTTTGCCTTGGCACCATTACTGGAAAACTTTCCCGCCTTTTCAAAAACGTCCTCTACAGACGGAGTGCGCATGCTCGGATTGACTTTTCTGCACCGCGTTCTTCTCATATTTAGAATGGCAATCGGGATGTTTGGATTTCAGGTGATAAATTAAACCTGACGTGTAGAAACGCTTTGCAGATACACCCCCTCTTGAAATTTCAGCATTGCATGTTCTGCAAATCGCTCTCCGCACACCGCAGACATGTTGCTCTCATCCAGATAACCGTGTGCTGCTGCGCTTTTTTATTGCGTCATTATAATTGTGTTTTTGCCGTGCTGTTTCGGTGATTTAGGTATTTCGGCCGAAAAGTTCCGGTGCATCCCTGTAATTAATGATTGGCCTCACGCGGTCCGGACAGGGAAGTACAAAAAGCCGGATGTGGCCTGCGAGGCCGTAGTTTGCCCAGGTCTGATATACCGCAAAGTTTCCCAGTAGGGGCAAGCTCATTTAAGTCTTAAAATACCGTATTGAACTCAAGCGAAGCGAACGCGCACATTAAAAAACAAACAAACACAAACTTCGATATGAACGTAAGAGCCGCATGAAACCAGCCAAAGACGCATGTGGCTCGAGAGCCGCGGGTGGGCCACCCCTGCACTACTACCACACATATTACAACTTTCAAGTTAATGGACACGGCGTCTGAGGTTTAGAAATATATTTCTAACTAAAGCGATGCACTTTAATGTTCAGTGATATTTCATGTCGTACTTCTGCATCTCCAAATATTTCCTCATTAATTTGTATACACACAAATTAGCCATAACTTTAAATCCATACGCTAATATTGTGTAGTTTCTCCTTGTGCTGCCAAACAGTTCTGCCCCGTCACAGCATGGACTTGTTGGGTGTCCACCAAATGGCCCACAGACGGAATCCACTGGTGTGGGTGAGGGTTTGCTGTGTGTTAGTTCTCGTGCTGCTGTAAAAGTCTTCTTTAATTTTAATAGATTATTTAAGCATTCTGTCTTTTCAATTAATCATTCATTATGGACTAAGTCACTTAGAGCCTTGTGATTGGCCAAATAAACCTGCTCACGGACACAAACTCGCCAGTCTAAATCTTAGTCGGAGGATAAAACTGTAAACTAATATTCTATAAAGGGGGAGTGGGAGCTCAGTGTTTAAGGCTCTGGGTTACTGACCCGAAGGTCAGGGGTTCATGCCTCGGTATCACCAAGCTGCCACATTTGGGCCCTTGAGCAAGGCCCTTAACCGTCTTTGCTCCAGGGGTGCCGTATAATGGCTGACCCTGCGCTCTGACACACCGAAACCTTTGAAATGATACCAAAAATGTAAAGGTAAAATTCATACATTCCTGAAACGTAATTATTACATTATGCAATTATAGTAGCTTGAAGTCCGGGAACTTCTAAATAACCTTTCCATGACCTGGCCATATCCCCAGAAGGGAAAGAGGGGATTTAAGGATGGGTGAGAGGGCAGCTGAACAGATGGCTTTTTCTCCTCAGAATAAAGAGATCCTCTCCTCATATTAGAATGTTTATTGTTTTGTTGCATTGCAGTTTTCGGTCTGACCTCATGGAGAGATCTGACCATCCTTACAGACTCCACAAGAACTCTGAAAGTGTGTTGTTGTATCTGACACCAAAATCTGAGCTGCAGATGAAAGATGTTACTTAGATGGACCTGAATGTCCCACAGCTGTTTGTGATTTGGGGAATTTGAAGGCTGATTCATCACCTTCAATCTCTTTGTCATTGTCCTCAAACCATCCCTGAAAATTTGTTGAATTGTGAACACTACAGTCAAAGTCTGTCAAGAACTCATCATTCATGTTGAGGATGATGACCAGTGACAAAACTTGGGTGTACGACTACGACCCTGAGATGAAGCAACAGTCTTCACACATCATCTCCACGACCGAAAAGGTGAGGCAGGTCTGCAGCTTGACCAAGTGCATCTTCATCGCCTTTTTCCACATTCATTTATTGTGCATTTATAATTCATCCCCAGGGACCAGACCATCAATAACGAGTTCTACTGCCAGGTTTTAAGGCGTCTGATGGAGAGAAATTCTGCAATGAAACTGGATCTGTGGTGCATTGGTCTCAAAACTTTCTCATACCTTGTAGGTGGTACATGTGAAAGTAACATCCATATGAACAGGAGTTTTCAAGCAGAATGTGGACTTACACACTTGACCGTCCAAATGAAGATTGTTAAGACTAGGCCACCTTCCTCTATTCCTCCATGGAGGAAGGTGGCCTGGTCTGACCTCTCTTTCTCTTAGACCCTGATACTTACCTCTGTATTCTGGAACACCCCACAAAACCTGCTTTTTCGGAGATGCTTTGACCCAGTTTTCAAGACATCACAAGCTGCCACCTGGTAAAGTTGCTCACATTATTATGCTTATGTGACAGAATGAATGAGGTTCAGGTGGTGATTGACACTCCTGACCACCAATCAGTAGCGAGCAGGCAGGTTTGAGCCTGGCATGCCCGTATCCTCCCCTTTTGCGGTTGCTAAAGTGATTTCAGGTATGTGCTGCTAGTATGTAGTGTTGGCTAATAAGTTTTTCTTTGCTCATTGCACTAATGGCTCATTTGTGTATCCTTAGCCTGTCTTTTCAGTGTGTGTGTCTTTGTTGGGTGCTGTTTTGGATCTGTTTATTGCCCTCCCTGCAGGTATGAGGAAGTTGTTTAGCAATGTTTAGCTTTAACGCGTGTCAGGTGGCATGAGTAATGTGCAGTCCTTGAACTTCAGTTTAACAGCAGGTTATTTGAAGGCTGCGTATCCTGAGCGGTGAATTGATTCTCAGGAATTTATCTATCCGCGTTTGGTAAGTTGTTTGTTAGGGGGAATTACAGCATGTAGTTGCGCAATTACTTGTGTCATTTATATCTTGTATCATTGTTTGTATTATAGGATCCTCCTTTTTCGTCCTGGGTGATTATTGCGGCGAATCGACTTTTCCTCGCTGCGCGCCGAGTGAACAACCTCGGCTTACAACTATTTAAAAGGGGAATTCTGCTGCTGCCGTTTGGATTTTGTGATTTGTTTTAACCGGTATTGTCTGGTCTACTGTGAGGTCGAGCAACGTGCACGTATCGGGGCTGGCTTAAGGACGACGCGGCCGCTCCTTTTGAGTTTTGCTTCCCTCAAACTTTTAATAAAGTTTTTCATTGTTTTTCTTTTAAGCGGTGTATATGGTGAATCATATTGTGCTTTGGTGATCATCCATCAAATTACGGTGGAATTGTGACCTTAATTCGCTTTTTCCTTCATCTTTGTCTGAGATTTATTTTGCTTTTGGTTGCTTTCAGGAGCTGGGGTCCCACGGGTGAAAGGTCTTTAGTGGTGCTATTTCTACATTTGCCGTGCGACACTTTTGACGTGTATGAGTGGGTGCTCTGAGTTCACGGTGAGGTGTGTGTGTGTGTGGAAGTGTGCTTTTTGATGATTAGTGCTGATCACTCCGGTGGGTAACCCCAGCCCTGTATATAATGATTTTATTTTGTTTGGCTTATTTGGAAATTGTGTAAATTTGTTGTTTAATATTTTGTGTCTGTTTATTTTTGTTATTTGTGTAATTGTCACCGGACCGTATTCACCAGCGAGAACATTTTCTGTTTTATTTTTTTAAAGTCAAGTTTTCAATAAACTTTTTGTATTTTTTATACGATGCCCACGTTTCCTGCCTACACTTATTAATAAGGGAATCGAACTTGTGTGATCTAATAAACTCTGGGGTTTACTTCTAATTCCTGGGTGTAACCCTCCCAGGTGGCATAGTCGAGTAGGTTAAGTATATAAAGTTGAGCTTGGGTGTGACGAGCCATTCTGCTCTCGCCCCTAGGCCCCCACACCACCCCTCGCGCCACACTTATTCATCAATCTCTAAAGTTCACGTTGGAATCTAAACTCTCTTTACAGTAGAACATTTGGTCTCCTCGTAATGGTATTCTTTAATGATGACATGACCCTTAAATGCTGCACTAATAAACCTATTATTATAAGCTCCGCCCCCAAACCAGTCTACAAGCAGTCATGAGTTTGGACTCGAGAGTTGAGGCCGAGTGTGAAAATGTTCTTAAGACATTAATAGAAGTGTTAGTGGCTGCAGCAGTGTCTCTCATATGCAGGTGTTTCAGTTTAATAAAAACAGCATTGTGGTTTCTGAGTTTCTGAGACGGAGTGTTTCAGCACCTCACACTGACCTGCTTCATGCAAACTTCATTAGTGACTATAATGAGAAGAATTTCAACTGCAGAATCCAGAATGAATACAGCTCATCACCTCCACACAATGAGTGTTAGCATTGGAATTTTCATTTCCTGTAACGAGTGTGTTGTAGTGACCTGCACATTCACACCAGTAGCAGAGATCTTTATCATACAATGGAAATTTTCCTGCACATACAAATGACAGCAAACACCCCCCCCCCCGCTCACATGCATGCTCATATATACACACACACACGTGCACACGCTCTTACACACATATAGACACACACCACACTTTTTACACGTTTTTCTCTATAGTAAGACATCAAGAAAAAGAAGCTAATGTTAAACCCACGTGACTGTTCCTTTAAGAGTTCATGCTCCGCCCACATCAACACTCCAACCAATCAAGTTGAGATAAATATGTGTGATGTAAAGCTACTCACACCAGAACACCCACTTCCACTGAACAAATTGTCATCATTGGTATTTTGCTTTTATTAAAGTGGATTTGTTCTGAACCATGAATTGATGGTGGAATTCCATACATCACAACTTAGTAAGCAGGTTTACACAATAGAGGACACTCAGTCCATTTAATGATTTATTTGCAATAACATTTTTAGTTCCAGCACCAAAGCTGCATGGCTTAATGAATTTATATTGTACCTGCAAACATGATGTCATTCATATATATGTATATACCTTAATTTAAAAGCATGCAAGTTTTTTAGAAGCTGGCACCCCGACCTAGATCACATGAGAACTGTGATGCCGCACCACGGGAGCACTGAAGGCACACCACACTAAAACACACAACTGTATTCCCTGTTAAACTAAAACCAACTCCCGCAATACCCCACGCACAAAACATTAAATTTATCTGAAAGTAAGCAGCACACCACGCTGGGTATCTCAGTGATCTAATGTTACATTAAACAAATGAAATCGCATAAGTCACAGAATAATACCTACAGGAAGACAACTAGCTAAACAGCTAAAGAACCACATACCTCTGCTATCTATGGCAATGAAGAAAAGGGGGCGGGCTTTCGACCATGATGCATCCTTTGGGGCATAAGCTACAGGCTTATATACGATGACTGAATGCTTATTCATTGGCAAAGTGTTTATTGATTCTGATGTTTTAGAGAGATTTCTAATGTGTGTATTTTTATGTAAAGTGTTGTTCTCAATCTAACAACAGCATGTATTTGTAGAAATACTACTGCTAGAAGGTGTGAGGAAAAGACAGGTGCAGGAAGCTGAGATTTTTAGTGGCTGTGCATCTCTAGGGATCATCTTAATATTTCCCGTGTACTGTGTAATTCAGGGTGGACGAAGGCCAAAATAACAATCAGAAACACTCTTTATACAAAATCTAAATTGCCTACAAAAGTAACACAAAAAGAAAGACAAGACACTTTTCTGAAGTCCCTCATAAGACAGGGAAGAAACTCAAACCCTTCCAGGGGAACAATGGCGGCCGGAAGCCTAGCATGCACTGGAACGGGGTTACGCCAGTGGCGTCCTGGCGCAGGAAGTTTAGGGAGGAAGCGGTTCCAGGTGGTTTGGTCCCGGTTACAGTACGACAGGAGGTAGTGTCCCAGCTTCTGTATCTTCCACTCTGCCGGTCCATTGGTCTGTGGGTGATATCCCGACGACAGGTTTACGGTGACTCCTAGAAGTTGGAAGAACGCCTTCCAAACTTGGGACGTGAACTGGGGACAATCTGATACAATCTCCTCTTGGCAGGCCAAGGTTCTGGAAGACGTGATAGAAAAGCTTCTCTGCGGGGTCTAGGGCAGGGGAACCGGCTTTCCTGCGACTAAGAGTTGTGTGGTTTCGATATCGCACATGCAGGGAAGCCCTGGACATAGCGTGCAAAATCCCTGCTCATCCTGGGCCACCTCTACCCTAGTCGAGCTTGGCCCGGAAGGAGAGTCTATCTGTCACCCAGGGGGCCCAAGCCCGGGACCTCATGGATCGGCCTCATCAGGGACTGGCAGCATGGCCCGAGAAGGAACATCCTTCCTTCGGGGGTTCGCGTTCCCCTTGCCGCGGTCCAGATCTCCTCTTTCAACTACCAGACGATGGGGTCCGGAGGCTCGTCGGGCCATCAACAGGGCAGCCTTGCCGTTCTTGGTGCCCTGATGGTAGGTGATGGTAAAGTGGAACCTGGTGAGAATCAGGGCCCATCTGGCTTGTTGTGGGTTTAGGCACTTGGCTTACTGCAGGTACTGGAGGTTTTTATGGACGGTGATGACCGTAAAGGGGTGTTCTGCCCCCTCCAACCATATTTTCTTGAGAAATATGCGCAGGGTCGCAGCCATGGGGGGTCCCCGATTGCTGGGAGAAGGCATCCTTGCACCGGTGGAGAAGGCATCTACCTTCACGATGAACGGGAGCCGTGGGTATGGGTGTCAGAGAAGGGGGGGCAAAACTGAACCTCCTCTTCAGCTCCTGAAAGGCCTGCTCGGCCTCTGGGATCCATGCGTCTTGGCTTTCCTCTTCAGGAGGGAGGTGAGCAGGGCAGTGACCAGACTGAAGCCCTGGAAAAACCATTGGTACATGTTGGCGAATCCTAGGAAGCGCTGAAGCTCCTTGGGCATGCCTGGGCAGGGCCAGTCCTGCACTGCTATCACCTTCCCCTGGTCTATCAGTTTACCAGATGCACTAATCACATAGCCTAAGCACTGCACCTCCTGCTGGTGGAACTCGCACTTTTCCAGGTTGAGGTAGAGTTTGTGTTGCCGTCCTACGACGACGCTTGCCATGGAGTTCTCGAGAACTAGAAACCAGATCATCTCACAATGGAGCAAACCAACATGGAGAATGACCTTCGGGACACAGTTCTTCACTCCAAACCAGAGCGTGGGGGTGATTAATGTGACCAGGAGTTTAGATAGGTGAGTGACGTCCATGGTGAAATCGACCGTGCGCACCGGCGCGCGTGGGGGTCGGGCCGGACACTGGGGAATGAGGTGTCTGTGCTCGCCACAATATAGGCAGGCTCCGCTGGCCAGATGGCACTCCCTCTCACTCCTCGACAGCTGCATGGGTTCAGGTTCCAAAGTAGACGATATGGTGCGTGGATGGGGCAGGTTGCCTCGCCGGAGGATGACAAGCCGCCAGCTGCTGGGAAATGCAGATGGACTGCTGGATAAAAGCCTCTAGCCCCAGCGTATCGTCGTAGATGGCCATAGCCAGCTTAATGTCGGTATTCAAGCCTAGGCGGTATACCCAGAGGAGAGCAGTTTTGTTCCAGCCACTGCTGGCTGCCATGGTACGGAAGCGGAGGCTGTAATCAGCAAGCTGGTAGGACTCTTTGCAGGGTAAGGAGCTGATCGCCGTGGTGAAGGCCCCAGTGGCGGTGCAGAACACCTCTGCGAAGTGGCTTTTGAATAGCGCATATAATGTGGTTATTGCGCCATTGGCGCTCCATATAGCCCAGGACAGCCCCTCCCGGTGAGTAAGAAGATGAGGAATGCTAGCTGGGTTCGGTCAGTGGTAAAATTGTGCGGTTGCATCTCTATATAGAGGTTGACTTGCATAAGGAAGCCGTTGCACTCAGACATGTCTCCGAAACCGGAAGAGCCATCAAGCCGCTGAAAGTGGAAGGGGAAACCCCGCTGGCCTCCCGGAGAGCGGCAGTGACTTCCTTGGTGACATCCGAGGGTGAACCCGGCTGCGGATTCATCGAGGTAAGCGGCGGGTACCGGTCTGATCTTTTGTCACGCTTGGACCAAGATTGGGAAACCAGAGTATGGTTAGTCCAGGGATGGGTAGTCCAGGGATGATCGCCAGTGTGAACCACATGTGGGGGAGGGAAATATGCCACCGCCTTGTGGGGCAGATAACAAGCCTCTAAATAAGGAAGACTGAGTGGGCAACAGGATCCTAGTCCTTCCACCCAATGCTTTAGGTCTCAGTATAAGGACAGGTTATATGTTGGTGTCTATCGTGTTGTCATGTGGGACTACAGATAAGGTGAGGTGGGCTTCAGGATCTCTCTTATTCACGGTGGTAACCTGAAGTGTACGTGAGTGTGAAGAATACTCAGGAAAACCCACCCTCTAAGATCTAACAGGATAGATGAGACGGCCCCACTCCTTAGTATAAAGGACTCAGGTTACAGACATTCAATTTAACTAAAGAAAAATATTTATTTAAATAAAAACAATTCGTTTTATGAAAAGGCTCAGGAAGAAACCAATATATATATATATATATATATATATATATATATATATATATATATATATATATATATATATATATATATATATAAATAAAACCACAAAGAAAATAAGAACAATGTGACTATTTCAGTTAAGACTTAAACAACCATAAGGAAAATAATAAAAACAATGTGACTGTTTCAATTGAAACTTAAACAACGTGTTCTTTTGCCACACTGAACATTTCACATTCACAATTAGTTGGTATCAATCAGTTCACCTCAAATTTTAAAGAGTTCGTTTGAAAGATCAAGGGAAAAATTATACTCAGTCCATTCATAAGTCAAAATGTCCATAGACTGGCAACAAAAATATAAGTCTTTTTGTGGAAAACTCACATATCAGTTCCTCGAACAACAGTTTCTTTAAGCACAGTTCTGTTTTGTTACTTGTTGAAAGGAAAACGTAACTTGCTTATCAACCTTCAAGGAAAAATGAAGAAATTATTGTACATCACCACCCTTGGGTCCTGGACGGAGCGCTGAAAGGTGTCCGGATAGGCAGGGTACTGTTCCCTTAACTATTTGATCCTCAATGATTGCCCTCGTGATCCTGAAACACAGAGCACGACCCGATGAGGCCAAAATCCCGTCCAATGGTGGTCAATTAGAGGAAACAACGAACACACGATGCCATCCAATGAATCAGCCAATAGTCCCTGCAACAGCATCCACTACGCTTTGAGTTCGTTTGAACCAACAAAAATCTGGATGTAAATTGCAAAAAACAACAAAAAAAAAAAAATACGGGGTATTCGACTTCTGCAACGAATAACTCAAGTGACCTTAACAGGCCTGTGGTCCAGTCTTATTCAGAAGCACAATGAGAACTTGCTAATAATAACAAACTAGAAGCACGTCAGGTAGCTTTGATGCATGTCATCAGTCTGGACTAACTTCCTATGTTGATTAAGAAGTTCAAAATCAACTAAACATTTTCCATAAGCTCACCACTGCTCTTCTCCCTTTTTCCTTCTTCTACATACATTTTTTCACGCACATGTCGGAGCAAAACAAAATGGCGGCGCCCATATCAAAATAAATGTCCCCTCATAATTGAACCTGTATATCCACTACACACAGATTGGACGGTGAGCGATTGGAACTGGGCTCCTTATAAAGGGGAGATTAGATTGAAAACAGGTGAAGGTGATTAGTAGGAGGGTGAGGCTGTGCGAGTGTGCTGAGTGTAGGAGGCAGGCGTGTCTGGTGGTTCCCTGACACCTCTACCCTAGTGTGTCTATACAGAGTAATGAAGTAAGAGGTAATGTAGATTCACACCCAAACTACCTGTCCATACAGCACATCTGGAAATAGTAAGAACAGCAGACATTGTCTCTATTGGGGGACTGTGACAGGATATTTGAACCTTTCATAAGTCATTCACTTATAAAGTAAAGTAAAAACACTGAGGCGTCAAGTATAAATAGTCAGAGTTTATTGTTATTGTTAAATATTATTAAGAAATGATCTACTATTCTATGTTAAAGTAAACCTGTGATTATGAGTCCCACTTATAAACAAATCTAGAAGCAACTCCAGGGTTTAGGACAAGTATGAGAAGGTTCTTAACACGTTTGTAGAAGTGTTAGTGGCTGCAGCAGCGCTCTGTCACATGCAGGTGTTTCAGTCTAATAAAAATACACATTGTGGTTTTTGCTTTTCTGAGACTGAGTGTTTTAAAAATCAGATCCCACTGAATTATTGTGTGTCACTTCAACAGTCCAAGAATTGTTATTATTTAAAGTATAATCTCACACCTTTTGGTAGATATGATTCATTTAATGACGATCCTGTAGAAAACACGTCCAAACTTATTCATGCAGAACATTTAGACAAAGTGCTGCTGCAGTCTATGAGTCCAGCAGTTTCACACCTTTGATGTGGTAAAACCCTTAATGGCCTCACGCTGGTGTTTGGTTTGAGACGTGTATCTTCTAGTTTCCATCTGTTTGTGTGTGTGTGTCACTGAAACATGACAGTTGTTACCTCTAGGTTGGATTATTGCTCGTACTGGTTGGATGTTCCAGTAGGTGAATGAACTAAACTCAGTTAGTATGCAGAATGCAGAAACTTGAGTGTTTAACAGAAAGAAAAGATATGAACACATCTCTCCATTCTTATTCACACTGGATTTTCTCCCAATTATAAATTGCATTGGTTATAAAATATTTAAATATTTTGACCTACAAACCCTGAATTGTCTCACACTGAGAACTTAAATGGACTTCTGATCTTTTATGATCTGTCATGCCTACTTTGATCAAGAAGTTGGAACACTGATGAGTCGGTTACTAAATGTTGTTTAGTGTGAAGTTCTCTTCACCATCCTTATGCACTGGATCGGTCAGTGTATGGTAGAAACTGTGAAATTGGTCTACAGCATATCAGCAGGTTTTCATCATGTTCTTACGCTTCCTTTAATCACATCCTGGTTGATAAACTACAGTGTGCTGCTCAGGTGGAAGTTGGAAGTAATACACCTCATTGGAGTCTCAAACTTGTGCATTATGTGATATGGAAATTACAAAGTTACATTTGAAGGAATAAAGAAATAAATCTCAGAAATAAAGAGAAAAACTGCATTGTGCATTTACTTTATATTTTAATTCTTCTCTATTTACAGCTGTAAATATCTCCACATTGCAGTCAGACCAAAATCATTCCAGTATATAACCAACATCATCAATTATAATGAATTAAATCCAACACATGGTTTTGTCTTTATTTCATTATTTCTTCTATTTCTATATTAAATTTCTAATTTGATCTGAATTTACAAACAATCAGGAGGATTGGAAAGATAATAATCATGAAGGCAAGAACTCCAACTCTAACAATAGAGAGCAAGAAGAGCACATGCATCTGATCAGTACAACTGGAATCTGGATGGAAAAATAACATTCTATTAAAACATTTCAGGAGCTGAAATATATAATGGAGTTCACTGAACACTAAACTTCTGAAAAAAAAAATAATAAAATAAATAAATAAATATATTAATAACAATGTTAAACTACAGAAAATATTGGTCTAGAAATCATAAAGACATTTTTTTTAATTAAAACTCTTACCACTGGTGTTGTTTGAACCCTGGTGTGGCTCAGAACCTGTGATCTTGATTTCTGGTCCAGGTGAAGGACAGAGTTTCATCTCTTTATCTTTACAAATCAATGAGAAAAGCAGCAGATGAACAGAAATGATAGTAAATATGAATAAAGTGAAATCCTCAACATTTACTGCATATGTACACATAATACTGGTTAAAGTGTTGATCTGGAATTAGCAGCTTATCAGAGTCAAACTGTTTACCTTCAAATTGCAGACGTGCTCCAGATGTGAACTTTATTGTAGCTCCCTCCATTTCTCCACAGAAATATTCTCCTCCATCATCTTCTCTCAGGTTCTTAATAATGAGATCAAACTGATGCTCATTTACAGTAACACTGAAGCGATTATCATTAAATCCATCAGTAAATGTGTAGTTATTTGTCCCGTAATATTTTGCAAAAAACTGTGGCATTTTTCCAAAACTCTGTCTGTACCAGACTACTTTACTTTTGTCTCTGATCATACTGATGTTACACTCTACTATAGTTACATCTTCTCCACTCTTTACTGTTTTCTCCTGAAGCTCCTTGATGTCAGATGTTTTTACTGTAAAAAGTGTGTGATATTTAATGGTTAATGATGTCAGTAAATGAGGTAAATATGTAATATTACTATTTGAAATGAAAGATTTGAAAATGTTCTCACCAGCTGTGCAGAGACAAAGCAGAGAGTAAAGCGCCACAAAGAGTGAGATCATCGTTCCTGTTCAGACACAGTGATAGTGAGGAAATCAACTCGTGTGTTCAGTAGAAAAGCAACTCTCACTCACACCTGATTGGATGATTTGAAGCTGTGGACTGATCTGATTGGTTTATTTGCTGTAATGATATGTGAAACTCTCCTTGTGTTCTCGTCTCTTCTGATGCTGTGACGAGTCACATGACTATGCGAATATCTACTGAAGCTCTATTAATCATGTGAGCCTATATAGAGGGTTTTAGAGTAAATATTAGACTTTTAGGGGAAAAGGTAGACTGATTGTGTACCCAAAGGCAGTTCAGAGGTCACCGATCTTCTGTCTATACATAAGCAAAATACAAACTTAACCCTTAGTAATGGATACAAAATGAATGGGTCACAGCTCACACATTTTCCAGATAGAATTAAAGCTTTTCTGCTGGTGGAACCAGAATAAATTTACAGTCACACTCTCAGGAGGTGAGGGAGCAGTGGGAGAACCCGGTTGATGAAATCTCCACAAGAACTCTGAAAGTGTGCTCTTGTATCTGAAATCAAGATATAAGCTGTAGATGAAAGCTGTTGCTTCCATTAATCAGACTTGTCTCTTCCTCACCTTAAAACCCTGTTACTGTCCTCATACCATTCCTGAAAAATGTGTTGAATTGTGAACACTACAGTCAAAATCTACCAAGAACTTAACCTTCATGTTGCGGATCATTACTGGTGATGAAACTTGGGTGTACGTGTACAACCCTGAAATAATGTCACACATGCTCTGGCTAAAATTTGTCTGTTTTCGTTTATTTTATATATTTATTTTCATCGCTACCATCGCTACCATCTACCTCTTTATAAATAATGTTCATCATTACATATGACAGAACCTCTCTTATATCTATTGGTCTACAGTCTACTAATGTTTTGCTGTTATTAAACCTAGACCCATGCTGGCCGAGCAAGATCCTGAGGAAGAACAAAGGATACGACCCATACCGGTGTCCCTGAGGGAAATGGGCCGGTGTCAAAAACAGGCTGACGTGTGCGCTCCCTTACCTAGTATCCTGTTAGCCAATGTCCAGTCTCTGGAAAAAAAATTCAACAACCTCAAGGCAAGGGTCAAGTTCCAGAGGGACATTTGGGACTTCAACCTTTTCTGCTTCACCGAGACATGGTTGAACCCAGTGGGACAGGACTACGCCATTCAGCTGGCCGAGTTTTTATCGCTTTACTGCATGGACAGCACAATGGAGTCGTGGAAGTAATTGGGGAGGTGGAGTGTGTCTGATGGTGAACAATCACTAAACATCAATGGGACCCAGGTAGAGAGAGTGGACAGTTTCCATTACCTGGGTGTTACATCACACAGGACCTGTCTTGGTCCTGTCACAACAACACCCTGGTGAAGAAGGCCCGACAGCGTCTGCACCATCTGAGACACTTAAGGGACTTTAAACTACCCTCTAAGGTGCTAAGGACCTTTTACACTTGCACTATTGAGAGCGTTCTTATGGGTAGCATCACTTCCTGGTTCTGGATCAGCACAATGCAGGACAGGCGAGCCCTCCAGATGGGGGTGCGTTCAGCCGAACGTACCATCTGCACTGAGCTCCCTAACCTGCAGGACATTTACCACACGCTGTGCTGGACTAGGGCCAGGAAGATTGTGAAGGACCTTAGACATCCCAAAAATTACCTCTTTTCTCTGTTATGTTCAGGTTCCATTCCTTCAAAGCAAACACAGAGAGAATAAGGAGGAGCTTTGGTATCTAAACCAGGAAACACCCAGAAACTAGTTCTGGTTTCCCTTACACCTAACACCTTAGCTTTGGACTGTCACTTTAACTCTGGACTTGCACAGCACAGTGTCACTTTGAAAATTCATCTGTGGTGCACTGGTCTCGAAACTTTTTGTTACCTCTTAGGTGGTATATCCAAACATACAAATTAACATCCATATGAATGTCTCTAGGTTATGTATGTAACCCTGGTTCCCTGAGGGAACGAGACACTGCGTCAACAACGCGTTGGGAATGATTCCGGGTTGTCTGCACTCTGAATCACAGGTGCAGTTTGTCCAAAAGAGAGGTGTGACTTTAATGCGAGGGGGGTTACGTCATGACCACAAAAACTTTAAAACGCGCACGCGGTGGAGCCGACATTAGCTTCTGAAAAGGGAAGGAAACACTGCAGGGATGCAGAGAGTATCACCTGGAGATGCAGCGTCTCGTTCCTTTAGGGAACCAGGGTTACATATGTAACCTAGAGACGTTTCTCTTTCAGGAACTCGAGCTGCATCAACAATGCTTTGGGAATAAGTGTCTAATCACGCCATACTGACCAATTCCTGCCTAGTCTGTATAGGCACAGCCTAACCATCCAGCGCAATGGCCAGGTCCGACACAATCACTCTGGTTCGCATCCCAGGTTTCAGTCTCTGAGTACCATGCAGGACTATCTCATGAAGGGAGCTCTGAATTGGAGAATGGTCTCCATTACTTCGGTAGAGAGACCAGCATCTAAGATCTGTGCCCCCTCAGGGCCACAGCCTCTATAAGTCTGGGCAGGGGTAAACCAGGGTGCCCCGTGCCTGGGAGAGAAGATCCATCCTGGTAGTGGGTTGTGAGATAGAGGAGAAGGAAAAATTCTGGAGTGAGTTAGATGAAGTGGTAGATGTTGTAGCTAGGAAAGAACGATTGATGATTGGGACAGACCTCAACGGCCATGTTGGTGAAACGAACAGAGGTGATAAGGAGGTAATGGGTAGGTATGGTCTTAAGGAGAGGAATGTGGAATGGCAGATGGTGGTAGATTTTGCGTAAAGGATGGAAATGGCAGTGGTGAATACATGTTTTAAGAAGCAGGAGGAACATAAGATGGTGTAAGGTGCACAGAAGGTGGACAATGTTCTAAATAGGAGATGCAACCTGAAAGAGATTGGAGACTGTAAGGTGTTGGCAGGTGACAGTGTAGCTAGACAGCATCGGATGGTGGTCTGTAGGATGGCTTTGGAGGTGAAAAACAAGCGGAGGAGAGTGAGGACTAGTGAAGAGTCAAGTCAAGTCAAGTTTATTTCTATAGCGTTTTCACAACAGACATTGTCTCAAAGCAGCTTAAGAGAATTTAACAGTTAAGGTGAATGGTGTGTATTTATCCCTGATGAGCAAGCCATGGCGAATGTGGCAAGGAAAAACTCCCTTAGATGTTATGAGGAAGAAACCTTGAGAGGAACCAGACTCAAAAGGGAAACCTTGACCTCATTTCAGTGAGATCTGTGTCTTTAAACACTACAGAACACTGGAGAGTGAGAACTAACATGAGCACTGGAGTGTGTGATTATGAGTGATGTTCTTTCTACAGTCTTTTACAGTCATTTGTGGTTATAAAACTAGGAGCTACTGAGCAACTCAAAAAATAGCCCAACATTTGTGATCATCACAGATCCAACACCAGCCTCTCCATGCCAGAGCCTTTAGACACTCCAGGAGGTCCAGTGTCCAAAATGCCACATGAAGTGGGATCCAATTGGCACTGGTACGTCACGGGAGGTTTGCGGGCATCTACTTCTTTAAAGGTCCACAATCTTCATGAGGTGGGACGTGACTGGGGCTGAAGCAACCTCAGGGTGCCTCAGGTTGGGTAGAGAAAGATAAGCAGTGGAGAGGAATTAGCATAGCTGCTGTTAATGATATTAACAGCACAAGTTGATAATGTGCATGTGATCAGATGTACTGGTGCACAAGGTTATGATATGTGATACGTGTTCGGTTTTGCTGAAAAGATACGTTTTTAATCTGTATTTAAACTGGGAGAGTGTGTCTGAGCCCCGAAAACTGTCAGGAAGACTATTTTAAAATTTAAGAGCTAAATGTGAGAATGTTCTACCACCTTCAGTGGACTTTGCTATTCTAGGAACTACTAGAAGACCGGAGTTTTGAGATCTAGAAGAAGAGGTGCTGGATGATTGGGCAACTACTGCAGAAGTGATAAGGGAGACAGATAGAAAGGTACTTGGTGTGACATCTGGAAATAGAGTTGTGTGAGATAAGTATGTGAGGGTGGTGCAGAACATGTATGAGGACAGTGTGACAGCAGTGAAGTAGGAACGACAGACTGGTTTAAGGTAAAGATTATACTGCAGCAAGAATTGGCTCTGAGTCATTTCTTGTTTGCAGTGATGATAGACAGGTTGATGGCCGAGGTCAGACAGGAGTTTCCATGGATTATGATGTTTGTGGACGATATGAGTTTAGGTACCTGGGGTCAACAGTGCAAAGTAATGGATGTGGTGAGGGAAGACATGCAGGTAGTTGGTTTAAAAGAGGCAGATCTAGATGACAGAGTAGTTTGGAGACAGATGATCTGCTGTGGTGACCCCTAATGGGAGCAGCCGGAAGAAGAATAGTGTATATATCTAATATATTTACTTCACTGGTCTCGACTTTCTGTAACTTTTTTTGATCAGGAAATGCTGTTAAATAAAAAAAAGCTGGTGGAGCCAGAACAAGAAGTATAATTATAATAGAAGTATAATAACTGATTTAAGTAAGTGAACAGTTTAAGGTTCCCTGGTGGTCTAATGGTTAGGATGCAGCACTCTCACCGCTGCGGCCCGGGTTTGATCCCCGGTCAGGGAACCAACCCCAGCCGTTAGGGTTGCACAAGCCAGTGCACTCTTAGTGCCGGTCCCAAGCCTGTATAAATGGGGAGGGTTGCGTTAGGAAAGGCCTTCCAGCGTAAAAACATGCAATAAATCAAATGTGGCTCTCCCTAATGGGAGCAGCCGGAAGAAGAATAGTGTATATATCTAATATATTTACTTCACTGGTCTCGACTTTCTGTAACTTTTCTTTGATCAGGAAATGCTGTTAAATAAAAAAGCTGGTGGAGCCAGAACAAGAAGTATAATTATAATAGAAGTATAATAATAATAATAATAATAATAATAATAATAATAATAATAATAATAATAATAATAATAATAATAATAATAATAATAATAATAATAATAATAATAATAATAATAATAATAATAATAATAATAATAATAATAATAATAATAATAATAATAATAATAATAATAATAATAATAATAATAATAATAATAATAATAATAATAATAATAATAATAATAATAATAATAATAATAATAATAATAATAATAATAATAATAATAATAATAATAATAATAATAATAATAATAATAATAATAATAATAATAATAATAATAATAATAATAATAATAATAATAATAATAATAATAATAATAATAATAATAATAATAATAATAATAATAATAATAATAATAATAATAATAATAATAATAATAATAATAATAATAATAATAATAATAATAATAATAATAATAATAATAATAATAATAATAATAATAATAATAATAATAATAATAATAATAATAATAATAATAATAATAATAATAATAATAATAATAATAATAATAATAATAATAATAATAATAATAATAATAATAATAATAATAATAATAATAATAATAATAATAATAATAATAATAATAATAATAATAATAATAATAATAATAATAATAATAATAATAATAATAATAATAATAATAATAATAATAATAATAATAATAATAATAATAATAATAATAATAATAATAATAATAATAATAATAATAATAATAATAATAATAATAATAATAATAATAATAATAATAATAATAATAATAATAATAATAATAATAATAATAATAATAATAATAATAATAATAATAATAATAATAATAATAATAATAATAATAATAATAATAATAATAATAATAATAATAATAATAATAATAATAATAATAATAATAATAATAATAATAATAATAATAATAATAATAATAATAATAATAATAATAATAATAATAATAATAATAATAATAATAATAATAATAATAATAATAATAATAATAATAATAATAATAATAATAATAATAATAATAATAATAATAATAATAATAATAATAATAATAATAATAATAATAATAATAATAATAATAATAATAATAATAATAATAATAATAATAATAATAATAATAATAATAATAATAATAATAATAATAATTTTTATTTTTTATCTTTTTTTTTCATTTTATTACTTTCTTATTTCTCTCACACAGACACACAAAGAGAGCTTCCTGAACAAACAGAGGCTAGCTTCGTGTTTTATAGCTTACTGGTTGTGACGTCTCTTTGCGGTGACAGCGTGCCTCTCTGTGGAACAGATTGCACACGTGATTTAGAGCGTGGCCAACGTGCATTACCAAAGCCTTGTTGATACAGCTTGAGTTACTAAAAAGGAACAGCAGGATGCAAAGTTTGCAAGCAGAATGTGATGCCACACAATTGGGTGTCCAATTAATAATGATTCTTCAGACCAGACCACTTTCCTCCATTTCCCCATGGTCCAATTCTGACACTAACATGTCCATTGCAGGAGCTTTGTGTAATGTTTGAGGGTCATCATGGGGTCTCTGACCACTCAGCTGTGTAGTCTGTGTGTTCTGATCTCATTCTCTTAGACCCTAAAACTTACCTCTGTATTCTGGAACACACCACAAAACCTGCATTTTGGGAGATGATCTGACCCAGTTTTCAAGACATCACAAGCTGCCACCTGGTAAAGTTGCTCACATCCTTATGCTTATTCATCAACCTTTACATTTTATGCAGAAATCTAAAATTTCCTTAACGATATAACATCTAATTTGGTCTCCTCAACATGGTATTATTTAATGATCACATTACGCTTGAGTGCTGCAGTATTAAAAAAAAGTAATAAACATCTATAAGAAAAATGTTGCATGTGAGAAAGTAAACCTATGATTATAAGCTCCGCCCCAAACCAGTCTACAAGCAGTCATGAGTTTGGACTCGAGAGTTGTGAAAATGTTCTTAAGACATTAATAGAAGTGTTAGTGGCTGCAGCAGTGTCTCTCATATGCAGGTGTTTCAGTTTAATAAAAACAGCATTGTGGTTTCTGAGTTTCTGAGACGGAGTGTTTCAGCACCTCACACTGACCTGCTTCATGCAAACTTCATTAGTGACTATAATGAGAAGAATTTCAACTGCAGAATCCAGAATGAATACAGTTCATCACCTCCACACAATGAGTGTTAGCATTGGAATTTTCATTTCCTGTAACGAGTGTGTTGTAGTGACCTGCACATTCACACCAGTAGCAGAGATCTTTATCATACAATGGAAAATTTCATGCACATGAACATGACCACAAACACCCCCCCCCTTCCCACACACACCCCAAACATTTTTTCACACTTTTTTCTCTATAATCAGACATTAAGAACAATCTAATATTAAAACACACGTGACTGTTACTTTAAGAGTTCATGCTCCGCCCACATCAACACTCCAACCAATCAAGTTGAGTTAAATATGAGTGATGTAAAGCTGCTCAAACCAGAACACACACTTCCACTGAACATGGATCCAGAGGCAATGCAGTTTTGAAAACAGAAATATTTCTACCAGGTTGTGATAAATTGAGAGTTAAAGCACAGATGATCTCATGCACAAGTGCAGCTCAGCGTGCAGCACCTTCTCTAACCAAGAGCTGAGATGTTGTGAGTGACAGATTGTGAATGATTTGAAAACCAGTAAACCAGTATAGCAGATACCAGAAACTGTGCACTCTCTCCACTGGAGTCCTTTTGATCCCAAAATTCTACATGATATTTTTCAGGAACTTTATCATTGATGAGTTTCATACATTTGTGTTTTAGTGTGAAATTGTAAGCTGCACATTTGGACTGTTGAAGTGATGGAAAATAAGACAGTGTGAGCTGCTGCTAAAACACTCAGTCTCTCTCTGTGACCTGAAACCACAATGTTATTTCTATTCCTGTGAAACTGCTGCTTAATGTGAGAGAGTGCTGAGGCAGTCAGTAAAACTTCTTCAAGACTGTTTTCACACTTAGTGTGAACTCATACTTCAGTCCACTGCCAGAACTGATTCTGGATTTATTTTGGGTGAGGTGCACAATCATAGTGCAGGGTGCTGCAGATCAGACATTCGTGCCTGCATTATGGTGGAAACTCTGACAAGTGTGTTTGTCCATAATTTTACAATCAGAGGTCACCAAGATACAGCTACTATGTGTTCATGCAGATGTGTAGGTTCATGAGACACTTTCTATAACAACATCAGTGGATAAAATCTTGATGTGAAATGTCTGTAAAAATCCCAACTCTTGGTAAAATGTGTTCCAAATTTGACGTGACTTGTGCACAAAATAGACTGTGTTTACCTTTAAATTGTGTTTTTGGGTGAAAGGTTGAGAGTGGGTGGAAAATGGAAGATGTTTAAAGGTGTACATGATACAATAATGTGTATTTAATTTAGTTGTTACAGAAATCATGAGATTTGGCATCTTTATAAAACTCCCAAACAAAAAACATCCAAAACCAAAGTTTAAACAAGTTCATTGTAAATATTTGCAACAAATATCATTGTAATGTGGTTTATTCTTTGGGATCGAACAAAAATATTAATTAAAAAATGGGTGGAGCATTAGGAATCATTAACAGAACCTTTAACCAGAAATGTTCTTATTAGTAGATTATAAACAAATGTTCTTTATAACTAGATATTTGAAATCAACATCACTTACAGCCCTGATAAAAAAAAAGAATTAGACACTTTACTTTTATTTCTCTCACTTTAAACCACAATGGGTTTCCATTAGCACTGAAATACACTCTGTGGTGTGAGATGGAAACTTTAAGACACACGTCTCAAAGCAAACACCAGCGTGAGGCCATTAAGGGTTTTACCACATCAAAGGTGTGAAACTGCTGGACTCCTAGACTTTTATGTTTTGCATAAATAAGTTTGAATATATTTTATACAGGTGAGTCATTAAATGATTCATATCTACTAAAAGTTGTGATTCTACTGTAAATAAAACTAATTCTTTCTCTGTCATTATGTAGAGTGGAAACAGAACTCACACCGTTAGAACACAGTCTCTATCAGAGTTCACATAAATACTGCTGTCAACATTCTACATAAAACTTTAAAGATATTTTTATTAATGAACTTCTGCTCTGTTGAATTTTAGACGGAAATTCCAGCATGAAGACATTTGGACTGTTGATGTGCAGTAAAATAATTCAGTGTGAGTTGTTTCCTAAAACACACACAGAAACCACAATGCTGTTTTTATTAAACTGAAACAACTGTATGTGAGTGAGTGCTGCTGCATCCACTAACACTTCTACACATGTGTTCAAAATGTTTTCACACATGACCTGAACCCTCATAAGTCCTGTCTTAAGACTGCTTCTAGGCGTGTTTGGGGGCGGGGCTTAAAATCACAGGTTACTTCACACAGAGATTATCGATTATTTCCTATTAATGTTTGGCTTTAAAATACTCTCTAATAATTATTTCTTAAATCTCAGGTACCGTAATTTGCGGACTATTAAGCGCACCCATATATAAGCCACGTCATAATTTGACAAATATTTTTATTTTTACAATAAATAAGTCGCACCTGTCTATAAGCCGCAGGTGTCTACACTAATGAACTTTACACAGGCTTTAACGAAAGACACATTACACACGGTGTAACGGGTGAAATATGTTGCGCTTGTATTAGGAGCATAGTGGTATTTTGGGAAAAGACCGGCACTGCATACTTCCGGTATTACTGCGTGTGAGACTGAGGATTATTTCCTTATTATTTTCTGATGCTCATTTCTAATTTTCTTTGACTAACCCATAACGCTGTTGCAAAGAAAAATAAAAAAGCAAGAGTTTTGAAAACCTGTATATTGCAACTTGAGTTAGTGAGCTCTCCCTTCAACCAAACTCAACGCGTTACAACGGCTTGTATCTAAACAGTAGCCGACCAAGAAAGTCATTGTTCACTGTCTTCCTCCTTTCTTTCACAGCTACAGTGGTAACTTGACCTATGAGTGCATTAATGTACGAGTTTTCCGAGGTACGAGCGGTCACTCGGTCGATTTTTTTTGCTTTGTTACGCAAGCAAAAAATTGAGGTACGAGCTCGAGACGCCGCTGCTAGATGGCGAAGCGAAGCCAGAAAGCGAAAAATTAAGATAAGCAAAGAAGGGGTTCAAAACGTGGGAAAAAAGTAGCGGCTTATAGTCCGAAAAATACGGTATATGTTTTTAATCACATGGAACAGCTGATTAAAAGCTAAAATAGTAGAATTGCTAATGATTATTTCTTTCCTGGCAGCGACTCTTCAGTAATTTTCTGACTTGGTCTTTAGTGTTTTACTTCACTGGTCTCGACTTTCTGTTACTTTTTTCACCAGCAAATGCTGTGAAATAAAAAAAAGCTGATGGAGCCAGAACAAAAAGTATTATAATAATAATAATAGAAATATAATAACTAATTTAAGTAAGTGAACAGTTTAAGGTTCCCTGGTGGTCTAATGGTTAGGATGCTGCACTCTCACCGCTGCGGCCCGGGTTCGATCCCCGGTCAGGGAACCAACCCCAGCCATTAGTGTTGCACAAGCCAGTGCACTCTTAGTGCTGGTCCCAAGCCCGGAAAAATGGGGAGGGTTGCGTTAGGAAGGGCATCCAGCATAAAAACATGTCAAACATGCGGATCATGAATACGGACGATCGGCTGTGGCAACCCCTAATGGGAGAAGCCGAAAGAAAGTTTTTTTAGTAATTGAACAGTTTAGATCAGTTCTTTTCCACAGATGATGATGGGTGTTGGGGCAAAGAGTGAAATACATGTTGTACATGTGATAAAGGCTTTTTCTCTATATTTACTTCTGTAGCACTTAACAGCCTTTAGTATTTCTAGAAAAGTGGAAAATGGAAGATGTTTAAAGGTGTACATGATACAATAATGTGTAATTAATTTAGTTGTTACAGAAATCATGAGATTTGGCATCTTTATAAAACTCCCAAACAAAAACATCCAAAACCAAAGTTTAAACAAGTTCATTGTAAATATTTGCAACAAATATCATTGTAATGTGGTTTATTCTTTGGGATCGAACAAAAATATTAATTAAAATTAAACGTATACAATATTCAGAAAAACATCTCGAATATAAAACTTTTAGAAAGAAAAAATACAAAAGGTTGTTTACACACAAATTAACGAAAACATTGACACATCTATCATGTGAAGGAAATTATTACATGAAAAAAGTTTTGGAAATAGTAAATAACTTTACAGCAATAAAAAAATGTTGTTAGATTAAAATATTACATGTCTGTTCTATAAAATAATTCCTTTTTTAATCAAGTCTAAAGTAATTTCTTTGGATGTATTAATTTTTACTTGTAAATGAACATCTTTATTTCTTCATGTTTCTGGATGTTGTGGAAGATGAAGGTTTCTTAGCAAAATTCACAGCTGCATAGTTCAGGGCAACATCAGCCTGATAAAGAATGAGAGAGAGAGAGAGAGAGAGAGAGAGAGAGAGAGATCAGAGAGTGCTTAAGGTGAGCTCCCAAATTTGTAAATTGAGATAAACTCTAGTAAAACAGTTAATATCCATACAATCTCAAAAAAGTCATTTGAAGAATTAGTACCTAATTTAAATTTTACAAAAATAATATGGACTTTTTGAACATTACCTACAAGAAGACACAAAGCCTAACCACATGAAGGACAAAGAATAAAAAAGGAAAACTGGGACAGAGAAAGACACTACAAGATAATAACAGAGTGAATTTCAAACAAACAAACAGGAATAAGAATAAAAGACACAAATCATAAACCCAGAATAAATCCCCCTGCATCTTCAAACTCTGACTGTTGATTTTACTCCTCTGTTCTTCAACTTGCAAATGGTTTGATAACTGGGGCAAATCAGCTAAACATCCAGCATTAGTAAATGTACCACTTCATTGTTTACCTGTTTGCCTTCGCCACAGCTTTCTCGACTCACATCTAAAAATGCCCTTCTTAAATTAAAATGTTAACAGTTCCTGATAAAAGTGGGCTTCATACACAGATTTAATATCTTTAGAAGTAACACACTTTAACTTTACTGTCCATTATTCAAAGTTGATATTGCTCAAAAGATAAAACGTTATAATTGATAAAGTGCCATTAATATACATTTCCTGCCTTGAACATTATTTTTATATATCCTCCTGCTTTTCATGCCCGCAACCAGCAAAAGCTTAACCGGGTTTGCCCAGTGTGAGCACTGGACACATTCGTCCACGGAACTGAGTGTAGAGAAAGTCAGACCAGCTGTTGATGGTCCATATAAAAAGGGTTTTCCTGCCAATAAGCAGACCCTTATTAGATGGATTGTGGACGCTGTGCCCATCAACACTAGGCAGCGATTGGTTAGTCTGCTGGTATTGGACACTCGTTCCCAAAGCGTTGTTTACACAGCTCGAGTTCCTGAAGAGGAACGTCATTAGGTTGCAAACGTAACCGTGGTTCCCTGAGGGAATGAGACGAGGCGTCTCGAACCACATTTCCTGCATCCCTTCCTTTACTTTCAAAGCTAGCGCTGTCTTCATGACATGTGCTTTTTATACCTTCCTGTTCATGAGGTCACCCCCCCCAGTGACGTTGTGCTTTTTTTTCTGTTGGACTGATCACACACGTAATTTTAAGCACGGAAATACAGAAGCATTCACAAAGTGTTGTTGATGCAGCATCTTGTTTCCTTAGAGAACCAGGGTTACATATGTTGCCTAGAGATGGTCACTGAAAGATGCAGCATTGGGCAGACACACACATCCAACAATTCCAGAATTGCAGAGACTAAAGCAACACCACCACGGATAAAGCTCACCCACCAGAAGACCAACAGCACCCTCACACAAAGCACAGCCAAGGCACAGCCTGCACCAGCAAAGTCAGCACCAACCTGCTCAGCGCTCTCAACTGACCAGAACAGCACCAGGCAGAACAGAGTCTCAACACCCTCCAGTCTGGCCAACCACACCAGCTCACCGGCACCACTGGCCAGCACTTAAACCTGACAACCACCATGCAGCTACGCTGAGCTCTCAGACACCCATAGCACAGTAACCAGATGGGTGAGATCAGACAACTCCCCTTCGGGAACACGAGAGGAGGAAACGCTGCATAGTAATGCTTTGGAAACGCCCAAAGCGTTAAGACGCAGCGTCTCGTTCCCTCGGGGAACTGGGGTTAAGGTCATAACCTAGAGACGTTCCCCTTTGGGAACTCGAGCTGCGTCGTAACGCTTTGGGAACGCCCAAAGCGTTAAGACGCAGCGTCTCGTTCCTCGGGAACTGGGGTTAAGGTCATAACCTAGAGACGTTCCCCTTTGGGAACTCGAGCATCTGCAACAGACATAAAAACTGAAAACTGAACACTAAATACGCACACACATATACAGTACATCGGGTAAAACAAGTATTGAACACATCACTATTTTTTTCAGTAAATATATCTCTTAAGGTGCTATTGACATTAAATCTTTACCAGACCAACATCCAATTGAGGTCCTGCTTGTGGAGTTCTGCAAAATTATCCTAAAGGTGCACAGAAACACCACCAACAATGCATGCAGGCAGAATTACGGTAGATATCCCACAGTCATATTCACTAACACACACGCATACACTCACACACCATTAACACACACGCACATACCACCAACACACACTAACACACCAGTGACTCAGGATCAGAGGAAACCCACAAACCCAATTAAAATAAACCAAATGACACAAACCCTGAGAGTGAAGTATCTGAGCTACTGGGAAACACAAACCAAATCCAAAGTAAAATGAAGTGTTATGTGGCTCTGAACAGACACTACAGCATGGCAGAGAACCTGAACACCGTGTCTGATCTGAAACTAAGACACACCCACATTTAACCCTGAAGAATCAGGTTTTAACCACATTTAAACCTGATTCTTCACCAAAATACCCAAATCATCCCCAATTTTAACTTCCTATCAGTCCCTGACAAACTGCACCATCTACACAGAGAGCTGCACACTCATAGATCACACCTGCCACCATGTGAAGGACAGTGTGTAACCATGTCGTCTAGTACAGCGGTCCACAACCTTTTTTGCACCACAGACCAGTTTAATGTCAGACAATATTTTCACGGACCGGCCTTTAAGGTGTGGCGGATAAATACAACAAAATAAAATGATACGAGCATAAAAACTGGTGTTTTCTAAATATAATAATAAACGTGAATCCACTGTGTTGTTTTTTGTTCATTTTGCTCTCTTGGGGGTTTGAATTTAGCGGTAATGTATTATGTGTTAGTGGCCGGAGCTTCTTTAAGAAGGTAGCGGATGGAGGTAAGACATGTGACCGAGGCATTATGACATGCATCAAGAGTGAGTCATAGACAAATATGGAGGAGAAAAACTTTTCCAAAATAAAACCTCGTTTAGAATCAGATAATAAATAAAACAGAAATAATGTAAGTTATGGATTCTTTCTGAGCGGGCCGGTACCAGTTGACCCACAGACCAGTGCCGGTCCACAGCCCCGGGGTTGGGGACCACTGATCTAGTATATGCAACACACACACACACACACACACACTTTGTCCATTTTTACTATTCCTATCATTTGTATTATATTGTTATTGTAGTTATATTATACTTTATTATTATTGTAGTTTATTTTTATTTCAGATTGAATTATTTCTGTTATGTCTCTGTATATTCTATATTTATATTATATTTAGTAACACAAATGTCCATATTTGCAATGTCAATAAAGCAACCTTTGATTCTTGATTCTTGAACAAGAGGTGTTTATACACCAGAGTGGATTAAAGACTAAAAAGAATGAGTCCATTGATATTTAGTAAATGGTTTAGTAAAATTCTCTGTACATTGTGGATTGTAGGTCAGATGTGGATTTCTTTATCAGAATAGAATCACAGTGAATAGAAGACTGGATTACCTGATTGCTGCTGATTTCAGGGTTTCTTGATGAAGCACCTGAACAATAAAACACAAATGTTTGCATGTAAAAAGATTCAGATTTTTTGATAAATGTATACACTAACTCTATAAATAATATTAATGAAAACTAATAATAATAATAAAATTAAACAAACCTTTTCTTTGACTTTTAAATAAAACACCAACCAGAACCATGATTACAATAACAGATATTATACTGAAGGTCGTTAATGTGTAAATCATCCAAGAATCATCTCCTATGAAAAGGTAAAACATTTATATATTAATATTAATTTATATTTCTTAATGAGAAATGTCATTACAAAGGACAATTTTGTTATAGAAACTGAAAATAAGATTATTTCATCAAACATTTATGTTATTCACCTCTGCTGGTTGAATTCTGGTGTATAACAGAATCTGTGGTCTTGATTTCTGGTCCAGGTGAAGGACAGAGTTTCATCTCTTTATCTTTACAAATCAAGTAGAAAAGCAGCAGATGAACAGAAATGATAGTAAATATGAATAAAGTGAAATCCTCAACATTTACTGCATATGTACACATAATACTGGTTAAAGTGTTGATCTGGAATTAGCAGCTTATCAGAGTCAAACTGTTTACCTTCAAATTGCAGAAGTGCTCCAGATGTGAACTTTATTGTAGTTTTCTCAATTTCTCCACAGAAATATTCTCCTCCATCATCTTTTCTCAGGTTCTTAATGTTGAGATTAAACTCATGTTCATTTACAGCAAAACTGAAGCGATTATCATTAAATCCATCAGCCAATCTGTAGCTATTTGTCCCGTAATATTTTGCAAAAAACTGAGGCATTTTTCCAAAACTCTGTTTGTACCAGACTACTTTACTTTTGTCTGTGATCAGACTGAGATCACACGCTATAATTACATCTTCTCCACTCTTTACTGTTTTCATGTGAAGCTCCTTGATGTCAGATGTTTTTACTGTAAAAAGTGTGTGATATTTAATGGTTAATGATGTCAGTAAATGAGGTAAATATGTAATATTACTATTTGAAATGAAAGATTTGAAAATGTTCTCACCAGCTGTGCAGAGACAAAGCAGAGAGTAAAGCGCCACAAAGAGTGAGATCATCGTTCCTGTTCAGACACAGTGATAGTGAGGAAATCAACTTGTGTGTTCAGTAGAAAAACAGCTCTCACTCACACCTGATTGGATGATTTGAAGCTGTGGACTGATCTGATTGGTTCATTCGCTCTAATGATATGTGAAACTCTCCTTGTGTTCTCGTCTCTTCTGATGCTGTAACGAGTCACATGACTATGCGAATATCTACTGAAGCTCTATTAATCATGTGAGCCTATATAGAGGGTTTTATGGTAAATATTAGATTTTTAGGGGGAAAAGGTCATTAGTATTATTTAAAATCACACTAAGAAGTTTTCAACAGACTGATTTTGTACCCAAAGGCAGTTCAGAGGTCACTGATCTTGTGTCTGTTCATAAGCAAAATACAAAGTTAACCCTTAGAAATTTATAGAAAATAAATGGGTCACAGCTCACACATTTTCCAGATAGAATTAACAAAGGCTGAAACAGGAAGCTCCGGTTAAGAGGGTGGTCGAACACTGGACTGACCAATTGGTGGCCGCTCTGCAGGATGCTTCAGATGACGGGGTTGTGTTTTTCCCTGTACACACATAACTGTGTGGCCACTTCCAACTCCACTACCATCATCAAGTTTACTGACGACACTGTTGTGGTGGGCCTGATCTCCAACAACAATTAGACGGCCTAACTACAGGAGATTAAAAACCTGGAGAGATGGTGCCAGGAGAACAATCTTCTCCTGAACGTCAGCAAGACTAAGAAGTTGATAATGTTCTTTATCATAAAGCAGGAGAGTCATACCAACCGCTAAACATCAATGGGACCTCAGTGGAGAGAGTGAATAGTTTCCATTACCTATGTCTTCAAATCACACAGGACCTGTCTTGGTCCTGTCCTAACACCACCCGGGTGAAGAAGGCCCGGCAGTGTCTGCACCATCTGAGACACCTAAGGACCTTTTACACTTGAACTATTAAGAGCATTCTTATGGGTAGCATCAATTCCTGGTTCAGGAACAGCACCATGCAGGACAGGTGAACCCTCCAGAGGGGATGCTTTCAGCCGAACGTACCATCTGCTCCAAGCTCCCTAACCTGCAGGACATCTACCGAACGCGGTGTCGGACCAGGTCCAGGAAGATTGTATACTCTGTCAATATCTTCCATACTTATGAATCCCGTTCTGGAATTCATTTGTACATACGTATATTTTTCTTTACTTTATATATTTTTTTTCTTTATCTACTTAATTTTTTTAGCCCTACATTGTCGTAGTCTGTATGAATGTGTATGTGGGGAAAAAAAAAAAAAATTTGAAAATGAAGCAACAGTCTTCACAGAGCAAGAGCCCATCATCTCCACAACTGAAAAAGGCGAGGCAGGTCTACAGCATGACCAAGTGCATGCTCGCCCTTTTTTGCATTCATGGCATTGTGCATTGAAAATGCATCTGTGGTGCACTGGTCTCGAAATGTTTTGTTAACTCATAGTTGGTACATCCAAACATACAAAGAAACATCCATATGAATGTCTCTAGGTTATGTATGTAACCCTGGTTTCCTGAGGGAACAATACACTGAGTCAACAATGCTTTGGGAATGACTCTGCGTTGTCCACGCTCTGAATCACGTGTGCAGTCTGTCCAACGGAGAGGCGTGACATCAATGCAGGCAGGGTGCTTTCATGACCATGACCAACTTTAAAACGTGCATGCGGTGGAGCTGATGATAGCTTCTGAAAAGGGAAGGAAGCACTGCAGGGATCCAGAGAGTGTCACCTGGAGATGCAGCATCTAGTTCCCTCAGGGAACCAGGGTTACATATGTAACCTAGAGACGGTCCCTTTCAGGAACTCGAGCTGCATCTACAACGCTTTGGGAATAAGTGTCCAATCACGCCATACTGACCAGTCCCTGCCTAGTGTGTATGGGCACAGCTTAACCGAAGGACGGAGAAGCCAGAAGTGGCTCTAAGGTCAAGGCTATAAAATCTGAAGAAAGGCAGAATTGCAAATGTCATGGGGAGGGACTCCAGAGGACCAAGCTGTAGAGGCCACCACACTCTGGGCAGAGTGAGCTTTGACCACAAAAGAAGCAGGGAGACCAGAGGACTCATAGCAAGATGAGATGAAATCCACAATCCACATCCTGAGTGTCTGTTTGTTCGCCTTTTTTTGGGGGACCTTAGCAGACAAATAGCTGCTCCGACTTCCTCCACAGTTTTGTCCTGTGGACGTATGTGTCCAGTGCTCACACCAAACAGAGTCAGTTTAGTTTCTCCTGGTCGAGGGCCTGAAAATAAGGAGGATAGGATGCCTGCAGCATGAATCGTGGGGTAGCTCCTAATAGCCACCTCGGCCAAGGGCTCAGAGGGGGGGTTAGAGAGGGCATCCAGCACAATGGCCAGGTCTCACACAGGCACTCTGGGTCACATCCCAGGCCTTAGCCTCCCGGGTGCCATGCAGGAAACTTGTCACCAAGGAATGCTTGCCCAGCGACTCCTCAGCAAGCACAGCACAGTAAGCCATGATAGCAGATACATAACCTTTCAGGGTAGAAGAAAACAACCCTGGGGTGATTTGCTTACATAGAAACTCCAGTACTGAACCAACCGGGCAGTTAACTGGGTTGTGAGAAGGAAAAATTCTGGAGTGAGTTACATGATGGTAGAGGGCGAACCTAGGAAAGACTGATTGGTGATTGGGACAGACATCAAGGGCCATTTTGGTGAAAGGAACAGAGGTGATGAGGAGGTGATGGTAGGTATGGTCTTAGGGAGAGAAATGTGGAAGGGCAGATGGTGGTAGATTTTGCTAAAAGGATGGAATTTTAAGAAGAAGAAGGAGCATAGGATGACGTATACGAGTGGAGGAAGTTGCACACAGGTGGACAATGTTCTATGTAGGAGATGCAACTTGAAGGAGATTGGAGACTGTAAGGTGTTGGCAGGGGACAGTATAGCTAAACAGCATCCAATGGTGGTCTGTAGGATGGCTTTGGAGATGAAGAAGAAGTGGAGGAGAGTGAGGACTAAAAAAAATTATAAGATGGTGTAAGGAGGAAGACTGTAGTGTGAGGTTCAGGGAAGAGGTCAGACAGGAGCTGGGTGTTGGTGAAGAGGTGCTGGATGATTGGGCAACTACTGCAGATGTGATAAAGGAGACAGCTAGAAAGGTACTTGGTGTGACATCTGGAAATAGAAAGGAAGACAAAGAGACATGGTGGTGAAATGAGGAAGTGAGGGAGAGCATAAGGAGAAAGAAGTTGGAGAAACAGGATTGGGATCGGCAGAGAGATGAATACAAGGAGATGTGGCAGCAGGTAAAAACGGATATCAATCAATCAATCAATCAATCAATCAAACTTTATTTATAAAGCGCATTACAACCACCAAAAGGAGCACAAGGCGCTTTCCAGTAAATCAAAAAATAAACATTAAAAATAAAAATGTAAAGTTTAATTAAAAGTAATAAATAAAAAATAAATTAAAAAATTATGAAAATAACTTAAAATAAGACACAATGAACATAAAATACCAGTTGAATCAGGGCTACATGTTAAAAGCTTGTCTGAACAAATGAGTTTTCAACTGCGATTTAAAAATACTCAGCTCAGTGACGCATCGTATGTGTGATGAAAGTGCATTCCACAGCGTTGGTCCCTGGACAGCAAATGACCGGCCTCCAAACTTTTTGTAGTTGCATTTAGGAACAACCAGAGAGGTATGTCCAGAGGAGCGGAGAGTTCTGGCTGGTTGGTAGACCTTTAATAATTCGGCAAGGTACGGCGGGGACAGATCATTAATCGTCTTGAACACAAACAGCAGGACCTTATACGCCACCCTAAACCGCACCGGAAGCCAATGAAGCGAGCAGAGGACAGGGGTGATGTGGGAGCATTTGGAGGTGTTGGTGAGAAGACGTGCTGCCGCGTTTTGTACCATTTGAAGCCGATTTAAAACCAAAACTCAGAAAACTGCTGGGTAAGTCCGAGCTAAACAGGATGTACTCAGTCTTTTCTTCATTTAGATGAAGTAAGTTCTGGGAAAGCCACTGTTTAATATCCTGAAGGCAACTATGGAGAGGGTCCAATGCAGAACGATTACTCTGAATCACAGGAAGATAGATCTGCAGGTCGTCAGCATAGAAATGAAATTGAACATTATGATTGGAGATGAGTTGTCCAAGTGGCAACATATAGAGTGAGAACAGAATAGGACCAAGAATAGATCCCTGAGGCACACCAGATGACAGAGGAGCAAACAAGAAAGAATGATCATCCAGCATTACTGAAAAAGTTCTGTTAGTGAGGTATGATGAGAACCAATTTAATACTGCACCCTGCAGTCCAACAACATGTTGAAGACGAGAGATGAGGATGGCATTGTAAGGCGGGGAACCACCCACTGGTCCAACGACGGTTTCCAGAGGCGTGGCGAAGGATTCTCGCGCGTTCTAATCTTTCCTTTCACATTAGATAATACGATTTGGATTAATGTATTACTTCATTTTTGTTATTGACCTTTTATCTGACTCCATTTAGATAAAACAATAAATATTTGCATAGGTTGTTATTTTACTAATAGTATAATTTTGATGGATGTTTGTCTAGTTATTCTGATTAAGCTCTGGCATTACACTCGTTCATTCGGTTCACACAGTCGCACAAGATCCTAGTATGGGCCCTATAATTAACATACTGGTCAACGGTCATAAGCGAATCAGTATTGGTCGCTGCCAGAGGTTGGACTATATGCTTAAGCGGCCGCTCTCTGCGTGCTCAACTTTAAACATACTTTATTTAGTCCCCTTAGAGGTGACACTTAATTATTACAATAATTATTTCTAACCACAGATAATGAATAGAATAATATTGAAATAATCAGAGGTTGAGGCTGACCCTATTTAGAGTGATTAGAAATGTTACTCTAAACGGAAATACATATTGTTAGCCTCCACGCTTCTAAGTACACTTAAACTAACGCCAAGTGCTAGTCGTATCTCTAAAATCCTTAGTTGATATTTACTATCTAACTGGGATTTAGGCCAATCCTAGCCTGATTTCCAGTCCTTACGGTAACTGCGGATGCAACGTTATTACTTGCAGTGTCAACATTTACCGAGCAACACAGAATAAAATCAAACATAACAATTTATTAACCAGGTAAGAAAATCACAATTCAAAGCCAATTTATAGTTCAATTAAAATATAACATAAATACAAACCAATAGTATTTACATTTAAACAAGAAATATAAAACCTTTCATACCTGGTACGAGACTACACACAGTAATCGTGCGGGATATCTGTTTACAGATTCCCTGAATTGTTGGTCAGTTCTCCTTAAATACCCAGATAGAGTAAGCATTATGTAAACATTATTTAGTCATGGAAGTTTGCATTGATTGGTTCTTACAGACCTGTGGGAGGCACCTCGCCTGTATACATCTGTAGTGGGGCACGCCCCTTGTATAGAGTTATGTTTTCTTTAACTTTATTAAAACCTTTTTTTATTATTTGTTCTATTGCTGTGGGAATGGGACCTGTGTACCAGTCGCGATAAACCTTTGTAAAGAAATGAAACATGAACATTTTCTGTCGTTATTTACATGTGATATGACCTTTCTTACACATAATCATCCGGTGTGCTGTAGAATGTTCTGTGTTGAGTATGTAACAGGAAAAGGAGGAGAAGAGGGGTCAGACACTTGTCTGCAGATCCACCATTTGTATGGAGATGTGGTGGTCAAGACCAAGGGTAGCTCTCCGGGGAGCCTACTGTATTCCTGGAAATGTTCTGGTTCTCGAAAGGGGGGTTGCGGGGTCGTTAGTCCCCTGCCGTGAGTCCTGGAGGAAAACGTGTTAGGGCCCACATCCTGGCCCACACCCCTCTCGGGCATCCATGCTGTGTTCTCGGGAGGGGGCCGACCTTTTGGTCAGGATCAAGCAAAAGTCTTACAGCATGATCCACGGTGTCAAATGCAGTGGTAAGGTCCAGTAACACCAAAACCACAGAGCTTTTACCATCCAAGGCTCCAAGAATGTCATTATGGACCCTCAATAATGTTGATTCAGTGCTATGTCTCGACCTGAAATCAGACTGAAATGTATCACCAATGCCGTGCAGTTGAAGGTGAGACTGAAGCTTGGCTAAAACAAGCTTCTCAGGCCACCTTCCTCCATTCCTCAAAAGACACTAACATGTCCATTGTGGGAGCTTTCTGTGGTATACGAGAGTCAGCATGGGCTCTCTGACCACTCAACTGTGTAGTCTGTGTGTTCTGATCTCATTAGACCCTGATACTTACCTCTGTATTCTGAAACACCCCAAAAACTGCTTTTTGGGAGATGGTGTGACCCAGTTTTCAAGACATCACAAGCTGCCACAGGTTAAATTTGCTCAGATCTTTATACTTATTCATCAACCTTTATATTTTATGCAGGAATCTAAAATTTCATGACAATAGAACATCTCATTTGGTCTCCTCAACATGGTATTCTTTAATTAGGACATGATGCTTAAATGCTGCACTAAAAAAAAAAGTTATAAACATCTATAAAAAAAGCCTCCAGCAATGTTGCATGTGAGAAATGATTATTAGCTCCACCCCAAACCAGTCTACAAGCAGCCATGAGTTTGGACTCGAGAGTTGAGGCCGAGTGTGAAAATGTTCTTAAGACATTAATAGAAGTGTTAGTGGCTGCAGCAGTGTCTCTCATATGCAGGTGTTTCAGTTTAATAAAAACAGCATTGTGGTTTCTGAGTTTCTGAGACGGAGTGTTTCAGCACCTCACACTGACCTGCTTCATGCAAACTTCATTAGTGACTATAATGAGAAGAATTTCAACTGCAGAATCCAGAATGAATACAGTTCATCACCTCCACACAATGAGTGTTATCATTGGAATTTTTTATTTCCTGTAATGAGTGTGTTGTAGTGACCTGCACATTCACACCAGTAGCAGAGATCTTTATCATACAATGGAAAAGTTCATGCACATAAACATGACCACAAAGACCCCCTCACATGCATGCTCACACACACACACACATGCTCATGCACACATATAGACACACATCACACATTTTTGTGTTTCCTTTGTGTGTCTTTATAAAGTTCAGATCGGACTTCTTTAAAATAACTTTATTCTCCTGTGCAGGTTACAGAAGTAACATAACATTAGACCAATAAAATTGCTGAAATTCTTTATATTAAATTAGATGCGCTCCCACTGAATCGGGCTGCACCACATCATAAATATGGATGATGTTCCTCTGATGTTTGACCTGCCGCTCACTCGGACTGTCTACAGGAAATCATTTGTCATGCTGAAAACAACCGGGCATGAAAACACGCACTTCACCTGTGTTCTGAGCTGCACGGCATCGGGAGAAAAGCTTCACCGATGGTGATTTTTAAACGCACGACGATGCCAAAAGAAAAACTCTCGAGAGAAATAGTTGTGAAAGGAAGGAGAAAGACAGTGAACAATGACTTTCTTGGTAGGCTACTGTTTAGATACAAGCCGTGTAACAGACACTGTCTTTCATTAAAGCCTGTGTAAAGTTCATTATTTTCAGTGTAGACACCTGCGGCTTATAGACAGGTGCAGCGTATTTATGTTCAAAATAAAAATCTTTGTAAAATTCAGTGGGTGCGGCTTATATATGGGTGCGTTTAATAGTCCGGAAATTACGGTATTTAACAACAACACATTTTATTCCAGTTGCTGAAATAAACAAAAATATGTACATTATTAAAATGTAATACAGTAAGAAAAGAAAAAAGAAAATATGAATTATATATAAAATTAGTAAATAATAAAAAACTTTCTTTCAGCTTCTCCCGTTAGGGGGCGCCACAGCGGATCATCCGCATGTTTGATTTGGCACATGTTTTTACGCTGGATGCCCTTCCTAACACAACCCTTCCCATTTATCCAGGCTTGGGACCGGTTATAAGAGTGGCTGGGGTTGGTTCCCTCAACCAGGGATTGAACCCCGGCCGCAGCGGTGAGAGCGCCGAATCCTCACCACTAGACCACCAGGGAACCTAAAATTAGTAAATAATAATAATAATAATAATAATAATAGTAGTAGTAGTAGTAGTAGTAGTAATAGTAGTAGTAGTAGTAAATCATTAATATGTGTAGATTTACACTGCAGTGTGTATAAGAGTTGAAGTAAACTGGTCTGATAAATGTATCTAACACACTGCTCTGGTTGGATTTCTCAGAAATCGGACTGCATGCAGCACAGTGTATATTTTCTGAAAATGATGTTGGACTCAGATGTACATGAACAAGCAGTTTAATACTGTTATACATTATCATTATATACATTATATACGTTATAGATAAATGTTCAAACTACTGGCTTAAATTTTTCTCAATTTCCTATTAATAATTGTATTTCTTTATTATTATTGTGAAATTGTTGATTTTTGTTATTATAAAATAGTATAGTACAAGTCAAACTTCTACATTAAACAGATGATTCTTTAATGGACCTCCAGAGAAAATACAAGCAGCAAGAAAAACATCAGGAAAGAAAGAATCTGATGAATACGGATTTCTATGTAAAATAAGATTCTGATCAGTTCTGATTTGGAGTTTAGACCTACTTTAAGACAAAATAAGAAAAGTTTCCTGGTTGAATAACTGCAGCAGACACACAAAGGCAGTGACCGGGTGAGTGGAGGAAATGAGCTGCTGTTAAATGAGACACAGGAAAGAACAAAGTGCAATCGGCAGTTTTAAATATCTGTTGATGTGAAATACGAGGATCATTTATTAAAGTCGCACATTTCAAACACCATGTTTCTCATTTCACATCCACACCTACAAACGTATACATTTTTTTGCAAGAATGTGAATGAGACTTTGTCAGGGATTCCCCTGCCACGCCCCCCTCAGTAGCTGTCCGAGATTCACCCTGCCACACCCCCTCAGTAGCTGTCACAGTTCCTCATTATTCTTTGCCTGCTAGGATCACCGACAGCTGTGGCTCGTTAAGGACTAGACTATATAAACTCACGTTCTCGAGTCACAGGCTGTCGGTTCTTAAATTGTCATGCTGGTCACTCCGCGACCGCCTGCCTTCCCGCTGGTTCTGTTCCCAAGACTCTGTTTCCACGTTGGATTACTCTTTGCCGTGGAGTTGCATTCAGTTCAGGTTATGTTTTCCGTTGGACATTTACTTTCGTTTTGGATTACTCGTCTCGAGCGGATATCTTAGTTTGCTTTCCTTCGTGGCATGTGAGTGTTTAGTTTGTTGAACTGTTTTTGAATAAAGACAATGATCGAGTTATTTCCGCTTCCGCGTCATCAGCCTGACAGACTTGCAGTTGATTAGACCAGTTTGGTTATAATTCCATCTCGTTTCAAAATTTAAAATGCGTTGATGATGAATTCACATCATTTACTCTTGTTGCACAAACACATGATCGCTAAGCTAAGACAGTTGCTAGGTTCTTGGTGACGCAATGGTTCTGCATGCAGTCTTACTCTTATTCTGACAAAAGCAATTTGTTTGAGTTGTTGTTTAACTAACAGCATTAGAGATGTTGTAACACATGTTAGTAACTTCACTGGAAACCTTGATGTAAAATGTGTGTACACATGACAGCTCTTTTGGATTTTTGCACAGAATAGACTGTCCTCAAATAGGTAAAAGGTAAAAGGTGCACAGTGGGTGAAGCAGTAACAGTTAATGTGACAATGTGATTATATATTAGACCTAATTAGACCCCATCTTTAATTATTGATTCACTATAAGTTTCACAATATTCAACCTAAACACACTTCAGTAACTGAACCTTTAACTGGAAATGTTCCAATCAGTAGATTTATAAAAGTCTAATATCTCTTTCCTCCATGATGAAGAAATAAACTCGAGTTTTTCTCTCTCACTTTAAACCTCATTGTGTTTCTATCAGCCCTGAAATACACTCTGTGGTATGAGATGGAAAACAAATTACGTCTCAAACCAAACACCAGCGTGAGGCCAATCAGGGTTTTACCACATCAAAGGACTCATAGACTGCAGCTGCACTTTGTCTAAACATTTTAAATGAATAAGTTTGGACTTGTTTTTGTCACGGCAGTCACCACGCATAGGAAGCAGAAGTGACTCAATCATTTCGTTTTATTGAGATTCACAACACAAACACGAGTCAGGAAGTTACGAACCGTAATGCGAGTATAATCCAGACAGCGGGAGTAATCTGTAAAGCTGTTATGCGAGGTACGGAGGCGGAAGCCGGAGTAACGGCAAACATAAACTTTATTCAGCAAAGGCAGAGCCAACACAAAATACCCGTGCAGAATCGGGATAATCCGGCAAACGGCAGTTCAAAAGAATACATCCACGGTGCGTGAAGAAGGAAGCGCGGCACGGGGTGAAGTGACGGGGAAGCGTCTCTAGTCCGAGGTGCGCTGGGAAAGCCAAACGCGGCAGTGGAAAGGACGCGGAGTCCGGGAGGAGAGAGTATGCAGCGGAAGCAGCGGAAGTGCGAACACACACAGCAGGAACCTGCACGACCACGCATGAACCTACAATAACGGACCCCGAGTGTGGGTGAGTGAGTGGTTTATATGGAGGCAGGGAGAGAGTTCATAATGCGCTTCAGTTGTGTGTGATTTGCGCTGCACGCTTGGGAGCGCGCAGCGGCAAAGGCAGCCTCTGAAGGAGGCGTGGCAGGTGGATTCCTGACAAAAGCGGGTATATTCCACAGGGCATGTAATTTTCTTACAGCGGGAATTATCCATAGGGTGAAGGTAATCCATGCGAGGGGAATGTTGGCAGTTGGTAATCCAGGAGATCACAAGCATGACTGTGTAGATCCGACGGCGAGTCAGGTTGAAAGTGGAACTTATAAAGAGGAACTGGTAATGAGTAACAGGTGTCGGTGATTAACACCGGGCACAGCAGAGAGGGTCCTTAGTGTTTACTTCCAGATTTCAACTTTTTGTTACTTTTTATTCATGTTGGTAAATTATTAAGAAATAGTTGGTGGTCCGATTTGACAGAGATGAAAGACCCCTGAACCAAAAGATTGTGCTCCTCTTGAGAACATACGTACCTCTGAGCCTATGGAACTCATCTGTATTGATTTCTGGACAGCACAGCGGGGTGACAAGAGTGTGGATGTTCTGGTAGCGACAGACCATTACACTAAATTAGCCTACGCTTTTCCCTGCAAGAACCAGTCTGCAAAACAGGTTGCTTATCACCTGTGGAAGAGTCTCTTCTGTGTTTACGGATTCCCTCGGAGAGTGCATTCGGATAAAGGTTCAAGTTTTAAGAGCAAATTAATGAAGGAGTTGTTGAATATGTCAGGTGTCAAGAAATCGCACACCACTCCTTACCACCCCATGGGAAAAGAGATCACAGAACACTTCAACAGAACCTTAGGAAACATGATAAAAGCTTTACCTGCCCAGTCCAAATCTAAGTAGCCACAGTCTTTGCAGATGCTGTTCACGAGGCTTTGCGCCTTTCTATCTAATATTTGGAAGAGTTCCGCGTCTTCCAATCAATGTGATGTTCCAACATGTTCTCAGCGATGATACTGTTGTGAAAGCCTCAAATGTGATCTCGGTAAAGCTGCAAAAATTGCACAGAAGCACAGTTCTACTGAGCAAGCTCGTCATGCCAAAATCTACAATCGGAAAGTGAAAGGATCACCTTTGACCACTGGTGACCGAGTCCTTCCGGCGAACCGCGGTGAGCGTGGCAAACGAAAAATTGCAGACAAGTGGGAGTCCAGCCTTTACGAAGTGATGTCCGTGAGATCACCCATTAATGTCTATCGCATAAGAGACACTGAAACAGGCAGAGAAAAGTCTGTGCACAGGAATCTCCCTGTTAACTTTCTGTACGAAGATGAAGTCGACTTACCATCCAAGTCCCATTCAAGTGATTCAACTAAAGACTTGCCTGATCATCCCGAGAGTGATAAGAGAACAGCTCACTGGGTTATGCAGTCTGATCAGCACAGCTGCCCTGATGACAGTGTCTCAGTTGTTTTGTCTGAAATTCAGTGTTCTTTGGATGTGCACAATTCCAATTCAAAAGCAGATTCTGAAACCTGTAGTAGCATCCCACATTTGTTGGATGAAGGACTACCTCCTGACGATGAGTTAGATGAAAGTTCCTCTCAGCACTCCTTAACCCTGCTAGTTTTTCCACTTTCACATGTAGTCAATAACACTGTTCCGGATACAGTTGACCCTGCAATTTGCAATCAACCAGAACACATTTGTACAGACACAGTTAGTACTAGGGCTGGTAGGACCATTAAACCTCCACAACGATTGATCTATGAGATGAATAGTCAGTTTGTGCATTCTTCATCACCTTCAGTGATTTCACTTTTTGATGTGCTGAAAAGCCTTTTTCATGGGTAACATATAAGTTTGCTTTTGTCATTTGAGTTGAGTTTGTTTTTTTAAGAAGACATTTCTATCATTGAATTGTGTATGTGGACAGACTGAGAGAAAAACAGTGAAATACTCTGCCTGTTTAATCTCAGTGGGGTGAGAGTTCCAAAGGTTTTGTGCATGTGAGGAAATGCCCAGGCGGCAGAACTCTCTCCATAACTGAGCCAAGAATTGAGGTCTGCAGTCCGAGACAATATCTCTGGGAAAACCATGGAGGCGAAATATGTGCTGGGGGGCCAGCTTGGCGGTTTCTTTGGCAGACGGCAGCTTGGGTAGGGCGATGAAGTGGCCCATCTTTGAAAACCGATCAATGACCAACATGACAACCGTGTTGCCATTGGAAACGGGCAGCCCGGTAATGAAGTCCATGGCGAGGTGTGACCACGGGCGTTTCCGGATAGGAAGGGGCCGAAGAAGACCTTGGGGGCAGACACAAGGGTTCTTGAGTCGGGCACAGTCGGGGCAGGCTGCGACAGAAGCACAGGGAGTTGTGACACCTTCAAAGAACATCAGAGCGGAGACCCTCAAGGATGAACAGGAGACCAGTGAGGCAACCCTCAGGAACAGGACCCCTGGCCCGGGCATTCTTGAACCGCTTCTCCAAGGTAAGACTAAGGGTGCGGACCGACACCGACTTGGGAAAGATGGTCTCCGGGCATGGCTCCACCTCCACAAGGGCATGAACTCTCAAGAGCGCGTCAGGCTTAACATTTCGGCTACCAGGCCGGTACAAAAGAGAGAACTGGAAGCAGCCAAAGAAAAGGCCCCATCTAGCCTGTCAGAGGTTAAGTCGTTTAGCCTATTGGAGGTACTCAAGGTTGCGATGATCCATCCAGACCAGAAAGGGGACCTCCGCACCCTCCAACCAATGGCACCATTCCTCCAAAGCCAGTTTCACAGCAAGGAGCTTCCTCTCGCCCACCGAGTAGTTATGTTCTGAGGAGCTAAGGCACCTGGAAAAAAAGGCGCAAGGATGCAGGCGGTTATCCTCAGGGCAGCCCTTACATTGGAGCCGTCGACTTCAACAACAAATTGCCGGGCTGGGTTGGGAAAGATGAAGATGGGTGCCTCCGTAAATCTCCACTTAAGCTTGAGAAATACCTCCTCAGCCACGGGTCCCCAAAAGAACGAGCGAAGGGAGGATGTCAGGCGGTGGAGGGGCGCTGCCACCAAACTATAGCCCTTGACGAAGCGGCGATAAAAATTGGTGAAGCCCAGGAACCTTTGTAGTTGGCAGCGAGAGGTGGGGTTTGGCCAGTCCCGGATTGCCTGGATCCTGGCAGGGTCGATCTGGATATTACCGGCTAAAAGTAGGTATCCCAGGAATGAGGTTTGTGAGGTGTTAAACTCACATTTCTCAGGTTTTACGTAGAGCCTGTTCTTGAGGAGTCTCTTCAAGACCTAACGCACCTGTTCCTGTTTGTTTATTGAATAGGAGATTAGGATATCATCTAGGTAGACAAACACGAATGTGTTGAGCATGTCACAGAGGACCTCTTTGACTAGTTCCTGAAAGACGGTTGGGGCATTGGTTAGGCCAAAAGGGCATGACGGGGTACTCGTAATGACCGGCTGGTGTGTTGAAGGCGGTCTTCCATTCATCCTCCCCCCTGACATGCACCAGATGGTATGCATTGCGTAGATCCAGCTTAGTGAAGATTGTGGCAATATGCAGGAGTTTGAACGCTGAGGCCATAAGCGGCAAGGGGTAATGGTTCCGGACAGTGATCGCATTAAAACCCCGGTAGTCAAAACATGGTCACAGGGATTTATCCTTCTTTTCTACTAAGAAGAAACCTGCCCCAGCTGGGAAGGAGGATGGCCGGATGATACCTGCTGTCTGGATATTCTGGTCCATGGCAGCTCTCTCTGGGGCGAATAACTGATACAAGCGGCCCCTTGGGGGACTGGTTCCTGAAAGCAGGTCAATGGCACAGTCAAAGTGTCAGTGGGGAGGCAGGGAGGTAGCCAAGGCCTTACTGAACATGTGTGTGAGGTCATGATAGATTTCAGGAATGGATGCTAAATCTGAGTGCTCAGGAGTGACAACCCGCAGTGGTTTGGGTGGGGAGAGGGCGAGGCAGTTGCCAAAGCAATGCACACCCTAGTTCAGAATACGCCCTGTAATCCGATCAACACGTGGGTTGTGTTTCCGAAGCCAAGGGAACCCGAACATGATGGGGGCTTGTGGAGAGGAGATGACCAGGAAGTAAAGCCACTTCTGATGTTGTTTCCCCACTGCCATGAGTAGAGGCTTAGTGCGGTGCGTGGCCCGCCCTAAAAGGCTGCTGTCCAGGGCTCTGATCAGCAGAGTTTCAGGTAGGGATTCCATGGGGACTAGTAGTTGCAAGGCAAGCTTGAGGTTGATGAATTCGGCATCAGCCCCAGATTCAATGAAGGCAGCCAATTCCGTGCCTCCAGGGGCAACCTGAAGGTGGACAAAGATAGTGGGTTTGGAGGGAGCAGGGAAGGAGTGGCTCGTGGGTGCTCCCCCTTTACCGACTAGCCTTGCCTTTTACTGGGCAGGATGTGGCCATGTGCCCTTTACCTCTGCAGTAGGCATAGAACCATCGACCGACATTTCTCCTTCTTGGCGGGGGTCAGGTGGTGACGTCCTATTTCCATGGCCTGTGGTGGAGAGAAAGAACGGCTGGCAGATCCCAAAGCATTAGGTGGGGAACTGCTTATAGTTGAAGGACTGTGAGTATCTAGGGCCTGAGTGGGGTAACCACGCTCCTGGTGGCGTTCCCTCATGCGCCGATCGATGCGTGTAGCCAAGGAGATCAGAGAATCCAGATCCAGGGGTGGATCACGAGCGGCGAGTTCGTCCTTAACAGCAGAGGAAAGTATCGTAAAGTGCTATGCGATTCCATCCGCTGTCAATGGCCTGGGTCTGGAAGTCAGCTGCGAACTGTGCAACAGAGCAATGCCCCTGTGTGGCCAAGATCAGGGAGCGGGCCGCATCTTGGCGTGGCATAGATGAGCCGAAATCCTTATGGAGTTCGGCAAAAAAGGCGGCGAATGATCTCCAGTTGGCCGATTGACTTTCCCACTCCGCGGTGGCCCACCTTAGGGCTCCGCCTGACAGGAGGGAAATGACGTAGGCCACATTGGAGCGCTCCATACTGAATTAAGAGGGCTGCATGCTTAAAATCAGATCACACTGCATAATAAACGAGCAGCAGGAGTCTGGGTCACCCGAAAATTGAGCTGGTGGCGCAAGCTGGAGCCTGCCAAGCTGGGGCAGCAGGCGATGCCGGTAGCTAAGCAACTGTGAGGAGTCTGTCACCAAAACCTGTGCGCAAAAATCCCATGATTTCCTGCACACCTGTGGAGCCGATTCACGGAGCCGATTTCAGGAGTCTGATAACTCATCCAAAATGATGATATGCTAAACCAGACCATGATTCATCTGCATAAAACTTAGATGCTTTGTGACATTTATTGTTATGGAGTTGGTGGTAAGAGACTACATGGTTTATTTCCCAGAGGAACACCAAGGAATTTGTTATTTTTGACAAACTTTATGGATTCACTTTGTGTCCTCCCAAAGTCAACAACCCTCACTTTCTTATCCACATTCAGGACAGGTTGTCAGCATTGCACCAGTCTATTAACCTCTGCACTTCCTCACTGTAAAAAAAAAGTCAATCATCTTGTGGTAGAAATTCAATGTGGAAACAAAACATTTTTTAGGGTCAAGACTTTATATTTTTATAGGCTCAGTGTAACGAAAGCACACAAAGCTAAACCAGAATATCTCTACCACGTCTCTTCTTATGCAGCTTATACACTGACATTTTACATAGACATGGAGAAAAAGACACACAGACAAAATAAAGGTCAGGGGAAGTTTGTTTTTTATATTATATATTATATATATTATATACTGACCCTGTGTTCTGACACTAATACCCAGGGATTTGTATTGTATGTGTGACAAACAAAAGCATCTTCTCCTCATCCTGCACTGTTACACATAAAGGCTCTTAGTTTTTCAGATTGCATTTACAGACATACAAAATAAAATATTTAACTAATCTAAAGTCATTACAACATTCATAAGATTTATATAATCTCTAATCTTTATAAAGCTCCCATGCAAAAAAAAAATTCCATAATAAAAGTTGAGGTAAAATGTTCAAAATGAGACATTTTCTGATAGTTTTATCTTCAGGATCCAACAAAAAGATATTTTTCCATTCAAGAAATCATGTGCACTAATGTTGTTTTCTGATTAAAATATGACACGTTTGTCTACAAACTGGGGAATAATTCAATTTCTATTGATTTTCAAGTCTGAACTCATTTCTTTGGATCTATTTGATTTGAACTTGTGCATAAACGTCTTCATGTCTCTGGTCTCTGGATGTTCTGGAGGATGAAGGTTTCTTAGCAAAACTCACAGCTGCATAGTTCAAGACATCTTCATCATCAGCCTGATAAAGAACAAGAGGTGTTTATACACCAGAGTGGATTAAAGACTAAAAAGAATGAGTCCATTGATATTTAGTAAATGGTTTAGGAAAATTCTTTGTACATTGTGGATTGTAGGTCAGATGTGGATTTCTTTATCAGAATAGAATCACAGTGAATAGAAGACTGGATTACCTGATTGCTGCTGATTTCAGGGTTTTGTGATGAAGCACCTGAACAATAATATAAAGAACAAAATTTAAAATATAGAAAAAAATGCACATTTTGGAAAAAATTGAATAATAATAATTATACAAACCTTTTCTATGATTTTTAAATAAAACTCCAACCAGAACCATGATTACAATAACAGATATTATACTGAAGGTCGTTAAGGCATAAAGAATCCAATGCTTTTCAGCTGAAATGATAAAAAATGTAAAACTTAATAAATGATCTAATATTAATATTAACAGGGAAAATTCACTAATGAAAATTGTGTTATTGAAAATGAAAGAAGATTATTTGAACAAAACGTACGCTTATGGTTTTCATCACTGCTGTTTGAACCCTGGTGTGTATCAGAACCTGTGATCTTGATTTTTGGTCCAGGTGAAGGACAGAGTTTCATCTCTTTATCTTTACAAATCAATTAGAAAAGCAGCAGATGAACAGAAATGATAGTAAATATGAATAAAGTGAAATCCTCAACATTTACTGCATATGTACACATAATACTGGTTAAAGTGTTGATCTGGAATTAGCAGCTTATCAGAGTCAAACTGTTTACCTTCAAATTGCAGACGTGCTCCAGATGTGAACTTTATTGTAGTTCCCTCCATTTCTCCACAGAAATATTCTCCTCCATCATCTTCTCTCAGGTTCGTAATGTTGAGATCAAACTGATGCTCATTTACAGTAAAATTGAAGCGATTATCATTAAATCCATCAGTAAATGTGTAGTTATTTGTCCCGTAACGTTTTGCAAAAAACTGAGGCACTTTTCCAAAACTCTGTCTGTACCAGACTACTTTACTTTTGTCTCTGATCAGACTGAGATCACACGCTATAGTTACATCTTCTCCACTCTTTACTGTTCTCACGTGAAGCTCCTTGATGTCAGATGTTTTTACTGTAAAAAGTGTGTGATATTTAATGGTTAATGATGTCAGTAAATGAGGTAAATATGTAATATTACTATTTGAAATGAAAGATTTGAAAATGTTCTCACCAGCTGTGCAGAGACAAAGCAGAGAGTAAAGCGCCACAAAGAGTGAGATCATCATTCCTGTTCAGACACAGTGATAGTGAGGAAATCAACTTGTGTGTTCAGTAGAAAAGCAGCTCTCACTCACACCTGATTGGATGATTTGAAGCTGTGGACTGATCTGATTGGTTCATTTGCTCTAATGATATGTGAAATTCTCCTTGTGTTCTCGTCTCTTCTGATGCTGTCACGAGTCACATGACTATGCGGATATGATCTACTACAGCTTTATTAATCGTGTAAGTTAATGATCATTAAAAGTAAAGTTATCAGTCTGCTCTATGCTGAGCTTCATGTCTACACTGTAGTCTTCCTCTACTACCACACATTACAACTTTCAAGTTAATGGACACGGCCTGTGGCTTTCAGATCTCTTCAGATCCATGGCCCTCTTGAAAACTGTGGTCTGAGGTTTAGAAATATATTTCCAGGTAAAGCGCTGCACTTTAAATGTTCAGTGATATTTCATGTCGTACTTCTGTATCTCCAAATATTTCCTGATTCATTTGTCTACATACAAATTAGCCATAACTTTAAATCCACACTCTAATATTGTGTAGTTTTTCCTTGTGCTGTCAAACAGTTCTGCCCCATCACAGCCTGGACTTGTTGGGTGTCCTCCAATTTTTAAACTCAAATCTGACTCAAATTTGTAATAAAAGATTTATCTTGAATATTTCTAATTCAAGCTGATCAACTTATTGTTTGTATTATTTGTATTTACTTCTTTAATTTTAATAGATTATTTTAAGCATTCTGGCTTTCATTCATCAAGTTTGCTGACGACACTGTTGTGGTGGGTCTGATCTCCAACAACGACGAGACGGCCTACTACAAGAGGTTAAAAACCTGGAGAGATGGTGCTAGGAGAACAACCTTCTCCTGAACATCAGCAAGACTAAGGAGTTGATCGTGGACTTCAGCACGAAGCAGGAGCGTTCATACCAACCGCCAAACATCAACAGGACCCTAGTGGAGAGAGTGGACAGTTTCCGGTACCTAGGTGTTCACATCACACAGGATCTTTCTTGGTCCTGTCACACCAACACCCTGGTGAAGAACCCTGGCAGCGTCTGTACCATCTGAGATGCTTAAGGGACTTTAAACTACCCTCTCAGGTGCTAAAGACTTTCTACACCTGCACCATTGAGAGCGTTCTGACGGGTAGCATCATTACCTGGTTCAGGAACAGCACCATGCAGGACAGGTGAGCCCTTCAGAGGGTGGTGCGTTCAGCTGAACGTACCATCCACACCGAGCTCCTTAACCTGCAGGACATCAACAGCACATGGTGCAGGACCAGAGACAGGAAGATTGTGAAGGACCTCAGCCATCCCAACAATGGACTAATTTCTTTGTTGCTTTCAGGGAAACACTACCGCTCCCTGAAAGCGAACACAGAGAGAGAGTGACCAGCATTTAGATCCAGCTTTTAGATCCTGGGTGTTTTCTGGTTAAAACTCCAAATGGCCTGCGGGAAGAAGCTCCTCCTCATTCTCTCCATCATCGCACTTCTGCAAATATTTTTTATATTTTCTTTCTTTTCGCACTACAACATTTTAAACCCTGGACAGTCACTTTAACTGTGGACTTGCACGGCACAGTGCACTTTATACCACACCATACCGCACACGTTCACTTATACCACACCGTACCGCACACGTTCACTTATACCACACCGTACCGCACACGTTCACTTATACCACACCGTACCGCACACGTTCACTTATACCACACCGCACCCGTTCACTTATACCACACCGTACCACACACGTTCACTTATGCCACACCACACACGTTCACTTATACCACACCACACCACACACGTTCACTTATACCACACCATACCACACACATTCACTTATACCACACCATACCACACACATTCACTTATACCACACCATACCACACACGTTCACTTTAAGGACAATCACATCAACCACCTTATGTGATTACTGTTTACTGTACATAAACATACCCTGTATCCATAAACATACCATGTATATACAATTTTTCCAGTCTTTATATATTTTTATATTTACGTTTCAAAGTTTATTGTTTTTATTTATCTGCCTTCTTTTTTCCCTTGTTTTATTTCTTCCCCCATCCTATTCCCACATGCCAGACAGTCGTAAAAAGCATTTCACTGCATGTCGTACTCTGTATGTATGTGTATGTGACAAAATTTGATTTAATTTGATTTGATCTTTTCAATTAATCATTCATCATGGACCTGGAGTTGCTTAGAGCCTTGTGATTGGTCAAATAAACCTGCTCACGGACACAAACTCGCCAGTCTAAATCTTAGCCAGAGGATAAAACCGTAAACTAATATTCTATAAAGGGGGAGTGGAGGATGAGAGAGAGGATGGGTGAGAGGACAGTTGAACAAATGGCTTTCTCTCCTCAGATTAGAACATTTATTGTTTATTTTGTGGCCTGACAGTTCTCAGGGTCTGACCTCATGGAGAGATCTGACCATCCTTACAGACTCCACAAGAACTCTGAAAGTGTGCTGTTGTATCTGACACCAAGATAAAAGCTGCAGATGAAAGCTGTTACTTCCATGGATCAGACTTTTTCTCCTGCATGTCACACAGCTGCTTGTGATTTGCCGTCCCAGAGAAATGTGTTGAATTGTGAACACTACAGTCAAAGTCTACAAAGAACTTGTCCTTCATGTCGAGGATGATCATCAGTGGGTGTGCGAGTATGACCCTGAGATGAAGGAACAGTCTTCACAGTCTTCACACATCATCTCCACGACAAAAGGTGAGGCAGGTCTGCAGCTTGACCAAGTGCATCTTCATCGTCTTTTTCCACATTCTTGTATCGTGCATTTAGAATTCATCCCCAGGGACCAGACCATCAATAACAAGTTCTACTGCCAGGTTTTAAGGCGTCTGATGGAGGACATTCTGCAATGCAACCGGATCTGTGGTGCACTGGTCTCAAATCTTTCTGATACCTCGTAGGTGGTACATGTGAAAGTAACATCCATATGAACAGCAGGACAAGTTTTCAAGCAGAATGTGAACCCACACACTTCCTCCATTCCTCCATGGTCCAATTCTGACACTAACATGTCCATTGCAGGAGCTTTGTGTGGTGTGTAAGGGTCATCATGGGGTCTCTGACCACTCAACTGTGTAGTCTGTTTGTTCTAATCTCATTCTCTTACACCCTGATACTTACATCTGTATTCTGGAACACACCACAAAACCTGCTTTTTGGGAGATGCTCTGACCCAGTTTTCAAGACATCACAAGCTGCTACCTGGTAAAGTTGCTCACATCCTTATGCTTATTCATCAACCTTTAAATTTGATGTAGGAATCTAAACTCTCCTTACAGTAGAACATTCGATCTCCTCATAATGGTATTCTTAAATGATGACATGACCCTTAGATGCTGCACTAATAAAAATAAAGTAATACAAACCAATCAAAGATAAACCCCCAGCAATGTTGCATGTGGGAAAGTAAACCTATGATTATAAGCTCCGCCTCTAAACCAGTCTACAAGCAGTCATGAGTTTGGACTCGAGAGTTGAGGCCGAGTGTGAAAATGTTCTTAAGACATTAATAGAAGTGTTAGTGGCTGCAGCAGTGTCTCTCATATGCAGGTGTTTCAGTTTAATAAAAACAGCATTGTGGTTTCTGAGTTTCTGAGACGGAGTGTTTCAGCACCTCACACTGACCTGCTTCATGCAAACTTCATTAGTGACTATAATGAGAAGAATTTCAACTGCAGAATCCAGAATGAATCCAGTTCATCACCTCCACACAATGAGTGTTAGCATTGGAATTTTCATTTCCTGTAACGAGTGTGTTGTAGTGACCTGCACATTCACACCAGTAGCAGAGATCTTTATCATACAATGGAAAAATTCATGCACATATACATGACCACACACACACACACACACACACACACACACACACACACACACACACACATGTGCACACGCTCATACACACATATAGACACACACGCCACACATTTTTTCACACTTTTTTTTCAGAAGAACAAGCTAATGTTAAACCCACGTGACTGTTCCTTTAAGAGTTCATGCTCCGCCCACATCAACACTCCAACCAATCAAGTTGAGTTAAATATGAGTGATGTAAAGCTGCTCAAACCAGAACACACACTTCCACTGAACATGGATCCAGAGGCAATGCAGTTTTGAAAACAGAAATATTTCTACCAGGTTGTGATAAATTGAGAGTTAAAGCACAGATGATCTCATGCAAATTTATTTCATTATTTATTTATGATTTTATTTTTGGTTATTATTAAGCAGTGTATCTTCATGGATTTATAGCTGCAAACATGATGTCATTGTGATATGTGATTTATATCTGTGTAGGCCAGCATGAGACATGCATATTGTTTAATGTGATGGTGATTACAGTGATCTAGTCGTATGATAGTGAATTTTCATAAATCATGAAGGTTTTCTATAAACTCTGCTGGTCAGAACAACACTTTCCAGACCATCATAAAAATGGAAACTGGAAGTAACATGTTGTGATGCCTGGATGGTGGCACACGCCCACTACAGGAAAAATGCTCTGAACACCTCTGCCATGGTGCTGAACGGACAGCGGTGGTACATCACCAGTGTTGTGAAGAGACAAAAATCACATGGGAGAAGGGCGGGGCTATGAAATGTGATTGGCGGCTGGCGGCTCAGCGAGGATGATGATGACTGCCAATCCACAACGTACCTCGACCAAACTCCCTGAACCCACAACCGAGGATGCTGAACACACATCTCTCACACACACACACTAAATGCACAACTACACACACGCCCATGTTCACCACCAATAAATCTTAATAAACATTGTTTCCATGTGCTTGTGTTCAGACTGACGCAGCAGCGAGGTGCTACACTGGTGGAGAATACGAGCATGAATACGGAACCCACCCTCAACCTCCCAAACCATGGACCCACTGTTGTAACACCTCCTAGAGACTAATCTCCAAGAAGATCGATAACATGGAGTTGTTCTTACTCATAATGAGTTTATCAGGACATGGAAGAACTGGACAAAGAAAAAAAGGCCAATACAAAGAACACTGTTTGGGAACTGGTGCCCCTCTTTAACTGAGGGGGATCCCAAAAGACAGACTAAGGTATACCCTTTGTATCCAAATGTATGTTTGGTCTCTCCAAGCTGTTGTGGTTCATGCTGCAAACCCGGAAATGATGGCTGTGAAACCAGAAGTGAGTGGAAGCTGGAGATGAGGATTGAGAGACAGCAAAAACTCCAGTTAAGCTCCAGCCTGAGCTCAGTAAAAAGTCCTGCTCCTAATCCAGCCTGAAATTGACTTTTAAAATCACATACAATTGAATTAAATTGAGACATGTCACTGTCATAGGATGCACCGTTACCACAAATCAGTGTGAAATGTCTCTCTGTGAGATCTGCACTGGTCAGTTCTCAGGAATATTATTCTAAAATAGGAGCATCTCAGTGCTGATAACAGACCAGCATCCAGCTTCAAACCATCAACAACAGTGATGTGTGTCACTGTGTGTGTGCAGACGTCTGTCCATGTGACTCCTGTGTGCTTCTTGAACATCACATCTCAGGTTCTGTCCAATTGAGTTTGTCCACTTGAACCTTCACACACTCTCTTCATGCAGCTGACTTTGTGCACACGGGTTTGTCATGCTGGAACAGTGTTTAAATCTTTTTGTTCTAGTGATAAAATAGTAAATCTGCAGCAAACAAACACTTTCTAATTCTAATTCAAATATCATTGGTCACATACACATTCATACAGAGTACAACCAATCAAAATCAGACCCCAGTTTCAAAGCATCCAATCAGAGGTGAGTCTGAATCTGCTTTTACACTGCACACACGAGTTCACTCCCTCACTATCACTTCATCTGAACAGGAACAATGATCTCACTCTTTGTAGCTCTGTGTCTCTTTACATCAGGTCAGTTAGATTTTGTATATTTTTATATAAAATACATTAAAAATGATAAAATAATTTCAGTATATATTTGTGTTTATTACTGACATGCAGATGTTCGGTTTTGTTTCAGTGAAACCTTCTAACATCAAGGAGCTTCAGGTTCAGAAAGTAACGTGTGGAGAAAGTGTTACTATAAAATGTGACTTGTCCAGTGATAATGTTTCAGTTTGGTATAAACAGGATTTTGGAAAAGTTCCTCAGATGGTAGTGAGACGAGCTCATAGCCAAATCAGACCTGGTGAAGGATTTACAGATGAACGCTTCAGTATTAGTGATAATCAGTTTATTCTCACCATTAAAGACCTGAAAGAAGAGGATACAGGAACATATTTCTGTGCAGAAGTGCTGAAATCTTCACTAATCTTTGGATCTGGAACCCTTTTGATTGTTGAAGGTAAACAGTTTTACTCTGATAACCTGCTCCTGAACTCAAACTCATTCCAGATCAACACTTTATCTAGAATTCTCTCGAATTTCACACCACTGTTTATTTATAGTATTATTTTTACTAATTGATGTTAAAGCTGAGGAGATGAAACGACTTCCTCCGACTGTAACGCTGATGGAGAACGGAGACTCGCTCACACTCCAGTGTTCAGTACAAGAGTTTACTTCAAGCTGTGGAGACCAGAGTGTGTACTGGTTCAGACACGACTCAGGAGAATCTCCTCCAGGAATCGTTTACACTCATGGAGACGGCAGTGATGAGTGTAAGAAGAACTCTGAGGCTGGTTCTCCTCCACAGAGCTGTGTCTACACTCTCCCCAAGAGGAAGCGCCAGACCTCTGCTAAGGGAACGTTCTACTGTGCTGTGGCTGCGTGTGGACAAATCCTCTTTGGGAATGGAACTGAAGTTAAAGAAGGTGAAGGAGAAGGTAAGAGCTTTTATACATTTTCCTGTTGAAAACTCAGAGTCAGTTCCAGTGATACTGATCCAAATAATGGCTTTTTATCATTTCAGAAAAGATCCAGTGGAGAGTTTTAGTCTTAATCACCTCTAATATAATATCTTTTACTGTAATCATGGCTCTGGTTTGGGTTTTACTTCAGAAACAAAGAAAAGGTTTGTTTAGTTTTATGATTCATTTGAAGATGAATTTTGATCAGAATCACAAAAACACTTTTTCCAGTTCAGCATTAATGATATTTATGATTGTTGTTCTATAAAGGGGCTTCCACCAAACCTCAGAATAACACAGATCAGGTAATCCAGTGTTTACAAAATTACAAAATACCTTAAAAATACACCCAAAGTAAATATTTTCATCCACTCTGGTGTATAAACACCTCTTGTTCTTTATCAGGCTGATGATGAAGATGTCTTGAACTATGCAGCTGTGAGTTTTGCTAAGAAACCTTCATCCTCCAGAACATCCAGAGACCAGAGACATGAAGACGTTTATGCACAAGTTCAAATCAAATAGATCCAAAATAAAATAAATCCAGTATGATGGAGATGTATTGCTGTTAGTTCAAATATTTTCAGTCAAAAATGAATAAATAAATTATTTTGATTTTGTTTTTATTTTTATTTTTCTATTAGAAACTGTTTGTCATTGCAGTTTAACAGTGTGCATTATTTGCAATAAAAATTTTAGATTTTAAAATTATTTACAATAACTTTAAAGTAATTAATATAAGCTTTAGTTTATATGCTATTTATATGTAGCACCAAAAAAAAAAAAAAAGATTGTTTCTAAAATGCATTCTAATGATTTACATTGTGATTCTTTATTAAGAAGGTAAAGCTTTAAATTTAGCGTAGCATTGAAGAGATCATACACATTTGTGCTAATTAGAATAATTGCTTTAAAAGTAATAGTGAGACGGAGTAATAACTAACAATTGTTCATTATGTTTAACAAATAAACTCAATACATTTTATTCCAGATGCTGAAATAAACACAAATATGTACATTAAAGTGTAATACAGTAAGAAAAGATACTCACAAAAAAGAAAATATGAATTATATATTAAATTGAATAGTAAATCATTAATATGTGTAGATTTACACTGCAGTGTGTATAAGAGTTGAAGTAAACTGGTCTGATAAATGTATCTAACACACTGCTCTGGTTGGATTTCTCAGAAATCGGACTGCATGCAGCACAGTGTATATTTTCTGAAAATGATGTTGGACTCAGATGTACAGGAACAAGCAGTTTAATACTGTTATACATTATCATTATATACATTATATACGTTATAGATAAATGTTCAAACTACTGGCTTTAATTTTTCTCAGTTTCCTATTAATAATTGTATTTTTTTAATTATTATTATTATTATTATTGTGAAATTGTTTATATTCGTTATTATTAAATATTAGTATAGTACAAGTCAAACTTCTACATTAAACAGCTGATTCTTTAATGGACATCCAGAGAAAATACAAGCAGCAAGAAAAACATAAGATAAGTTTATGTTGTTGTTTATAATGTTTGAGAAGAAGGTCTGTCTAGCTCTGCCTAGTTCTACATTGAAAGCCTGAAGACTGTCCTTATAGATGCTATAATGTACTTCAAGTTTTGTTTTCTGCCACATACGTTCAGCTTTTCTGCATGTTGCAAAGGTGCTTTACGTCTGCCAGTGATCATCCTGACCTTAACTGGAGCTATACTATCAATAGCATCTTTAACTTTTAAGTTAAAACTTTCAAGAAGAACATCAACAGAGTCTGCTGATATGTTTGGCAACATTGATATAGCATTTATAAATACCTCACTGGTGTTTTCATTTATGAACCTTTTTTTGACAGACAGATCTAGCATCAGTGGCGGGACAGATCAATAAATCAAAGTAAACTCAGAAGTGGTCAGATAATGCTTCATCCTTGATAACAGTGAATTAAATCTTTAGACCCTTGCTAATAAGCAGATCAAGAGTGTGTCCCCGATTGTGTGTAGGACCTTGCACATGCTGGGTCAGATCAAAAGTGTTTAAAACATTAAGGAGTTCAATCGCAGTATTGTTTTCTGCATTTTCTATATGAATATTGAAGTCTCCAGGTATAACAAAACAATCAAATTCAGTGGAAATTATTGATAATAGTTCTGTGAATTCATCAGCATATGTTGGGGTGTATTTGGGGGGCCTATAAATAATTGTAAACAGAATGCGTGGTGTGCCTTTTAGAGCAATACACAAATATTCAAAAGAATTGTAATCACCAAGTAACACTTACTTGCATTGAAATGCATCTTTGAATAGAGCAGCTATTCCTCCACCTCTTCTAACAGCTCTACAGACACTTATGATAGTAAAGTTGGGTGGGGCTGATTAATTGAGGACTGTAGCGCTGCATATGTCATCTAACCAGGTTTCATTTAGAAACATTAAGTCCAGGTTGTTAGTGGTGATAAGATCATTAACTAGAAATGATTTTTTCTTTAGTGAACGGATATTCAGAAGTGCTAACTTAACAGTAACTGGTTTTGGCCCTGTATCAATCCCAGAATGACGTCTAATAGGCAGTAGATTAGATAGAATTGCTGTGTGGCTGGAGAGGGCCTTCTTCACATCACTCAGGACAGAGATAGGGAAAGCTAAAGCGACATTGGGCTCCTGCTTGTTCTGTAAACATTTATGATTGTTACTGCTGTCGTAGCGGGGACCCAACACATATCAGTTACCAGTGCTGTTTGCAGATGAGGGCTGGTGTGATTCCTGACGTTGAGGCAGAGGTCAGAGTGCTCTCTCAGATGGAGGAGGAGGGCGGGCTGGGCCCAGAGGCTTTGGTGGTTGTGGAGCCCGCCGTTTCTTGGTGGATATTTGGGGACTCGCAACAATAGAGTGGGAAAGCTTTGTTCCAGCAAATACCAGTTCCTCCATTTTCTCTGAGAAGCACAGAAGTGGTGATGTTGGAGATAGGGAGAGAGAGTGTGATGACATCGGCTGTGATTCTGGTGTTCCTGGAGGCTGGGGAGTGTTATCTTGCCTTTCCTGGTTGTTATCCACAGAAATGTCCTTGGGTGTTGATTCACATTCCAGTTGTAGCGAGGTCTGTGGGAAGGGCTCAGCTTGAGCTGTGTCTGTAAACAGTAGTTGTTGTGGCTGCAGAGTTTTATCCTTGTCATCTGAATGTCCATCCAGGTGCTGGCGTGAAATCCTGTGGTCATTTAGGCTTTTTAGGATTGGACTGGCACACTCAGCTGATGAATGATAAAGGAAGAAACTTAAGCAACCTAGCTCCTAGTTTGTTTGGGTGGATGCCATCTGTGTTAAAAAGTTGCCTTTGACTCCAGAAGATATCGAAATTGTCAATGTAATTCAGTCCTCCCATGGTGCAGGTTTTTTGCAGCCATGAATTTAAACTTAGTAGCCGAGAAAACATATTTGTTCCTCTGGCTGGGAGAGGTCCACTGATGAATAACTGAACTTTCAGTCTTCCAAGTGTTTCAAAAAGTTTACTGAAATCCCTCTTGAGGAGCTCAGACTGCTCTTTCCGAATATCATTCTTTCCCACATGTATGACAATCTGACTGACAGACTTATGTTTCATCAGAATGTTGCAAAGTTCCTTGTTAACAGCAGAAACTGTTGCCTGAGGAAAGCAGTATGTACGGGTAGTCTTGCTTCCAGTGTTTCTGATAATAGAGTCACCAACTATCAGCGTGCTTGGCTCGGATGCTGTCTGACCGGAGCGCCGCTGCCTGTATGTTATTTTGCGTCTGTTAGCTCTGTTAGCTACAGCCTGATGTGATCTGTGTCCATTTACATTTGGAGATTCTTCACCCACACACATTAGTGCTTCAAATCTGTTTTCAAGCAGCACAGGGGGTGGTGGAATACCAATATTGGCTACTTGAGTTGTACCCATATCTGGGGTAGATGATGCTAATGCAGCAATTTGTGACACTCGTGACAGTCTAATGTCTTGAGCACCTTTGGGTCTCGCACCCTGTTTATGCCATCAGTTTGTGTCCTCAAATACTTTAGGTTTCTCTAAGCTCACTATGACCTGTTTAAAAGCATTAGGTTCACAGGACTCACCAGCTTGATGTTGAGAAGGACCACAATGAAGCTCTGTTGCATGTTCTGGCAGGGTCGGCAGCACCACAAGTAACTTTGTTTCGAGAACTGCAATCTTTTGTAGAAGTCTGTGGCAGTTTGAGCAGCAGGTGGATTGAGATCCAAAAGAAGGCATTTTCTCTTCTGTTCGAGTGTGGGCAGCTGTGTTGTCCTGTTTTAGAAATGTCAACTGCCAGCAATAGCAGACTGGCATACCGCTATGACAAATTCTCCAAGTTGTTGAATATACCAAATAACAATATAGTTTCAAGAATTTGTTTTAGTGTGAGTGTCCAATTGTTTAGTTTGAGCACTGTGCTGAACTGCTGGTAAAGATAAAAGCGAAAAAGCAAGTAAAAGTGTCCGAACAGTAGCAAAGCAGGAAGCTGCCAGAAAAGAAAGAAAGAATGTGTTTCCTTTGTGGTTTATTTAAAATACACATTAGCAAGGACAGCATTAAAAAGGGAATTGTGTAACAATAAAACAATACACTACAATACTATGCAAAATCCCTGTGCCACTCTTGAAAGCAGTTCCTGTTTAACTAAAGACACAGGTGAACATCGCATGCCAGGCATTTCCATGGTGTTTTGTGGTGTTTACCATGCAATGTTTTGCAATGTACACAGCTCTTGCTGCCAGCAGTGGCAACATTTCTGACATCAGAGGACAGTTCAGCTCCTGGAACTGGTACATGATCAGAGTTGGTCCGTTTTGGCACTACTTTCTGTATGACGCTACAAAGCTCGGCAATAAGTTGTTCCATAAATCCTTTATGGGACACGTCACCATACAGTTCTTTATGCACAATGAAACTGTTGGTGGCAGCGATGTCCAAGAAGTGTAGAAAAATCTTTTGGTACCACTTCATTGTTTTGTGCTGTGCTGTGTAGTATTGTAACAGTTGATCAGACAGGTCAATGCCCCATGTGCTGGTTGTATGCAGTTACAAGTGCAGTGCATGGAAATGTCTTTGTGCAGGTGCTTGATCACATCTGTTTATGAAACACACACACATGAACATCACTAATTGTGTCATTGATAAAGTTGTTTGCATATGTCATACAATGCAATAATGATTGAAACCAAATATATATTTTAGGAAAATATAAAATATGTGCTTACGCAGGATGATTCTCGGTCGAACTGAAAATGGAGCGACACCTGCGTGGCCTGGTGTGAGTTTCCAGTGAAGGCAGGGGTGATGCAGCCACATTCCTAATAATAACCAAACAATATAGTTTTCAGTATTTTTGATGAATACACTTGAACAATATATATTTGTTAGCATGCATTGTACATATAGCATTTACACCTCAGCATTCTGGAACATCTCTGCTAGCTAACACTACATAACAGCCTTTCAGAATGATCAGTGACACTAACCAAAACTGAACTGAGGCTAAAATATAACTTTATATAACGTCAACAATATTTAGAGCATACAATTACACACAGTTAATGTTAAAAGTGAGCAGATATTGGCGGATTTCTGTTGTAACATTAAAAGACAATGCTGACAAAAGCTAGGCAGAGATGTCTACAAACAATATGAGTTTTATATGATCAGAATGTAAGACTAAATAACTTACTCATCATAGCAACTTGCTGGAAAGTCCTCGCTCTTCAAAATGCAAACGCTCCTCGTCGGAATCGCAATCTTCTTCGGATGAAAAGGTAAATTCTCTGCCATTGTTTCATGCCACTGTCCGGGGGGCGTGTGTGTGTGTGTGACTCAACGTGTGAACTGTTTTACCTGTGAATAGCGGGGGGGCGTGTCCGCTCGCAGCTCATTATCAGATAATGACCTGCGATGGAAAATCTGTGCCTCTACATGGTTTCACATGATTTATATTCATTGGAAACATGTGTTTTTTTATTTCAGCTATTGGCCGAGTTTCAGCACTTTTTAATGACGTGTTTCTAAACGAAGATCGCGCAGACAAAAGTGACAGATGGCGCACCCTGACTATATTATTCATTTAAAAAAAATACAACGTTTTGTTTATATAGTGAGCATACACAAATGAAAGTAGACCCTTTACAGATTTAAATGATGTATTACTTTGACATTTTTGATCAAATATGACCGAGCAGTTTCAGCTCTTTTTGCTGGCATCTGAAAAAAAACCAGCGGCGAATCAGACTCCAGAGGGTTAAACCACACTGTGTTTTCATTAACCCTGAAATACACTCTGTGGTGTGAGATGGAAACTTTAAGACACACGTCTCAAACCAAACACCAGCGTGAGGCCATTAAGGGTTTTACCACATCAAAGGTGTGAACTGCTGGACTCATAGACTGCAGCAGCACTTTGTCTAAATGTTCTGCATGAATAAGTTTGGACTTATTTTATACATTTTAGTCATTAAATGATTCATACATGAACTGCAGCTCTGTTTAATTTGAGACTGAGATTCTAACGTAAATACATTTGGACTGTTGACGTGTCCACAATACAGTTTTTATTAAACTGAAACTTGAGAGAGAGAGAGAGAGAGCTGCTGCAGCCACTTACACTTCTACAAATGTGTTAAAAAAGAGTTTCACACTTGACCTGAACTCTCATGAGTGCACACTAATGACTGTTTCTAGGTTTGTTTGTGGGCCACTAAACCAAGACCACTAAAAGTGCACATTCCAAATTGGGTAAATGTTTAAACAGCCTGCAGAAAAGTGGTGTAGGTGTGTTTTGGTCAGTTGCTTTCTATGTTAAACTTCTTGCAGTGGCTTGAATGTTTCCTTGTCCTTTTAGGGCCCATGTGGGGCCACTGCAGACAACCCACTGTGGAAATGTGTAGCACATGGAACCCCACACAATGACACACTATTTTTCCACACTATTTTTATCAAAGCTAAACAACATGTCAGTAAGATCCCATTCCAACTCATCTACTGAAGGAAGTGTTATATACAGCTGGTGAGCCTCTTCTCAATATTATTAACTCTTCACTATCGTTAGGTCACATCCCTGAATCCCTCAAGTTAGCATTTATTAAGCCGCTCATTAAAAAACCTAATCTGGATCCAAACACGCTATCGAATTTCAGACCAATTTCAAATCTCCCATTTATGTCTAAGATTTTAGAAAAGATTGTCGCTGCACAGTTATGTTCCCACCTGCAAGAGAACAATATCCATGAAGAGTTTCAGTCAGGTTTTAGGCCCCATCATAGCACAGAAACTGCTCTAGTTAAAATTACTAATGACCTGTTTTTGGCTTCAGACCAAGGCTTCATTTCGCTGTTAGTTTTACTAGATCTTAGTGCTGCATTCAACACTATAGACCATGATCTCCTCCTCGGCATTCAGGGACAGGCATTAAGCTGGTTTAAATCCTACCTGTCTGATCGTTACCATTTCGTAGACTTAAATGGAGAGTTATCCAGGCTAATGCTAGTAAATTATGGCATGCCACAAGGTTCAGTTCTAGGACCCCTGCTCTTCACAATTTACATGCTTCCGTTAGGAAATATTATTAGAAGGCATGGAATTAGCTTCCATTGTTATGCTGATGATACCCAGCTATATATCTCAACAAAACCAGGCGATACAGCTCAATAAACTTTCTACTACTAAATTCTGATAAGACAGAGATTTTGCTCATCGGCCCAAAAACCAGTATACAGAAGCTCCAGCATCTCAACCTGCATTTAGACGGATGTTCTGTAACCACTAGTTCAACATTAAATGACCTGGGAGTTATTTTAGACAGCAACTTGTCTTTTAAAAATCTTATCAATCAAGATACAAAAACAGCCTTCTTTCACCTTAGAAATATTTCTAAGTTAAGAAACATGTTATCTATATCCGATGCAGAGAAGCTCGTCCATGCGTTCATGACCTCCAGCATAGACTACTGTAATGCATTACTAGGTGGATGTCCTGCGTCATTAATAAACAAGCTTCAGTTAGTTCAGAATGCGGCAGCAAGAGTTCTCACAAGGTCGAGAAAATATGATCATATAACCCCGATCTTATCGTCCCTACATTGGCTTCCTGTTAAGTTTCGCATAGACTTCAAACTACTACTTCTCACTTATAAAGCACTAAATGGTTTGGCTCCCATGTATCTCTCCAGCAGAATAAAAACATATCTTTTTAGCGAGTTCTACACATAACACACATCACATATCATAACCTCGTGCTCCAGAACATCTGATCACATCACATTATCAACTTGTGCTGTTAATATCATGTACAGCAGCTATGCTAATTCCTCTCCACTGCTTCTCTCTCTCTCCCCATCCCGAGGCATCCTAAAGGTTGACCAGCTCCAGTCACCTCCCACCTCGTGTAAATTATGGACCCTTGAAGAAGTAGATGCCGAACTCGCAAACATCCCGAACCATCTAGAGACGTACCAGTGCCAATTGGATCCCACTACATGTGTGGAGTTTTGACATTGGACCTCCTGGAGTGTTTAAAGGCTCTGGCTGTCAGCGAGCACAGGTGCAATGGTAGGTGCAGAGTGACTGGATGGAAGGACCCAAATGCAGGATGCACACAAGGTTATGGGAAAAAGCTGAATTTAATATATGAAGCTAAGGGGCAAAGGCAAAAACAGAATCCAAAAACAGTCCAGGGTCTATGCACAGGCAATACAGGGAAGCAAAACCAAAAACAGTCCAGGAATGAAAATACCAGCAAACAGAGCAATACAGGGCAGAACAAAACACAAACCAAAAACAGTCCAAGTCCAAACCAGGAAACTAGGGTGGCAGAGAAGAACAGGAATCAGGGGTCAGGATCAGGATACAGCGCAGGCAAAATGGCAAGACTGATCTCAGGGGCTAGGAAACCGGTAAGATAATCTGGCCCGGAACTAAAGTCTTGATTGTCCTTATATACACCGGGAGGCGTGGGAAAAAACGGCAAGATGGCCGCCGACCCGGAAGTGCGTGCCGCGGAACCGGAAGTGCGTGCCGCGGAACCGGAAGTGCATGCCGCGAAACCGTAAGTGCGTACAGTGTGCCCGGGAGATCCTGACACTGGCATGGAGAAGCTGATGCTGGATCTGTGATGATCACAAATGTTGAGCTCATAAAACTAGGAGCTACTATCCATTTAGACTGTATAAGACTGCAGAAAGAACATCACTTATAATCTTATACTCCAGTACTCATGTTAGTTCTCACTCTCCAGTGTTCTGTATTGTTGAAAGATTTATGATCAAACTCTTGATGTCACCCAAATGAGGATGGGTTCTCCTTTTGAGTCTGGTTCCTCTCAAGGTTTCTTCCTCATAACATCTAAGGGAGTTTTTCCTTGCCACAGTCGCCACGGCTGCTCATCAGGGATAAACACACACCATTCACCTTAACTGTTGATTTCTGTAAAGCTGCTTTGAGACAATGTCTGTTGTGAAAAGCGCTATAGAAATAAACTTGACTTGACTTGACTATGGGGCCCAAGTGGGTTCTCAGCCCACATTGTGTTCTAAGATTTGACTGTCCGCATTTAGTACAGTGTACCCTTATCAGGACCCCCAGGGGCCTCCCACATGTCCATGCACTACTCTGTGCTGTTTGCTCCTTTTAACAGCAAAGAGCATCACTACAACAGAAACAGCACTGTGGTGTCTGAGTTTCTGTGACTTAGTGTTTTAACCAGCAGCTCACAATGATTATTTTCATGTCTCTTAAACAGTTCAAAAGACTTTATGATGAAAATCTCAGGCATAAATAAACTGGATTTCAAGTCTTGATACAGTATTTGATATTTCTGATCTCTACCCAAGTCTAGTTTATCCTGTATGTTGGTCACATGATCTGGTCCCTGTTTTTCAACTTTAAGCCTGATTCTGCTTTCTAAGTAATTTTATCTCATCAGTAACTCCGTGTCCACTTGTCTTTTTGGCAGTGATGGTCAACAGTTAAGGCTCTGGGTTACTGATGAGCAGATGCAGGCCGTGCATTTGGTACCTGGGCCTGCAGTGGGGACGTACCCAACTTAATCCACCTCTTAATACCACCACTATACAGGTCACATTTATAGAAACCATTAATTCTATACAAAAACACAATATAACAACACGTGCATTACAGAGAGAGACATTTCACATATGGAGGTGAAAACCATTTTACTAAAGCAACAAACCCAGTTAAGACTCCAAAACTCTACACTACAACCACAACTGTGCACCTACAACATCTGGAGCAGTTCAGAATCAATATTTGTCTAATAACATGACAAAAACATAAAAATGTAAATAAAATCCAACCAGAGATACAGAGTCATAATGTGCAACACCCCTTTAGACGCTGTAATCCAGTACTACCGCTCGTATTCACTGGTCTGGAAGTGGAGAACAAGCTAGCTAGCTTCAGGGGATGGCCGACTTCCTCACGATGTCCAGGTTTTCTTGAAAAGTCTGCCTTTAAAATGGATTTTTAAGTATTTTCGAGACCAAATAAAATTTTCCTCCTCTGTAGGCGTAAAAAACTTAGATGTATTAATGTGTGCAGAGCTACACACGTGTTTTGCGAGTTGAACTTGGCTGCAACAGTTTACCTCTGACCAACCAATCAGAAGACGGACAAATGCTGACGCTATTCTGGGCCAGCGAGCTGCCGTGTGAGGACAATCTGAAATCTGATTGGTTAAAGGAACAGATCCATTGCTAATATTCTTTGAGGTAAAAAGGCCAGCAGTACAGACTTTGAAGGCCCTGGGCAGATTGGATTGACATGGCAGCACATAGAGGCTGAAATCTGATTGGACAAAACAATCTAACATCCACATACACGTACTGGAAGCAGTGCAGCCGAGAGAAACGCTACGACATGAAGAGAATAAACTGTTGGGAATAAATTATCATAATTTTATGGAACAAATATTAGAATTAAGGTTGTAAATGTAGGTCAGTGCTTCTGATATTGATCGTGGACTTCAGCACGAAGCAGGAGCGGTCATACCAACCGCTAAACATCTGCGGGACTCCAGTGGAAAGAGTGGACAGTTTCCGGTACCTGGGTGTTCACATCACACAGGACCTGTCTTGGTCCTGTCACATCAACACCCTGGTGAAGAAGGCCCAGCAGCGTCTGTACCATCTGAGACACTTAAGGGACTTTAAACTACCCTCTCAGGTGCTTAAGACTTTTTACACTTGCACTATTGAGAGTGTTCTGACGGGTAGCATCACTTCCTGGTTTAGGAACAGCACCATGCAGGACAGACGAGCAATTTTCCTGGCTCTGGTCCTGCACCGCGTGCTGTAGATGTCCTGCAGGACAGACGAGCCCTCCAGAGGATGGTGCGTTCAGCTGAACGTACCATCCACACCAGCTCCTGACCTGCAGGACATCTACAGCACGTGGTGCAGGACCAGAGCCAGGAAAATTGTGAAGGACCTCAGCCATCCCAACAATGGACTCTTTTCTCTGTTGCGTTGGGAAACGCTTCCGCTCCTGAAGGCGAACACAGAGAGAATGAGGAGGAGCTTCTTCCGCAGGCCATTCGGTGTTTAAACCAGGAAACACCCAGGATCTAAAAACTGGCCCACTCTCCATCATCACCCTTTTTCCCCTGCACAATCACACTTTTCGTGCTACGGCACATTATACACTGGACTTGCACAGCACAGTGCACTTTACTTTCATATTTTCATTTTCTTTTCATATTTATTTCATATTTCTTATATTCTGTTCTTATACCACACCATTCCACACAAGGACACTTTACACCACACCTTACTGCACACGGACACTTATGGACAATCAAAACATGCCTAACTTGTTTACTGTTTACTGTTGTTTACTGGTTAACTGCACACTGCCATAAACATTTTCTGTGTATGTGTATATATATATGTATATATGTATATGTATGTATATATACATATATATTTAGATATCTTTATATCTTTATTTATCTGCCTTCTTTTTCTTACTATATTTTTCTTTAAATTTTGTTATTATATTTATATTTTTATTCCCCTTTTTACCCTATTTTATTCCCTCATGCTGGACCGTCGTTAAAAGCATTTCACTGCATGTCGTACCCTGTATGTATGTGTATGTGACAAATAAAATTTGATTTGATTTGATTTGATTTGATTTGATTTGATAGTGTTTAGGTCAGCAGAGAAGGCTTTGCCCTGACGGCCCACCACTGGTGATCAGAAGGTCAGGGGTTCAAATATTTTCAACATGGTCCTTAACCCTCTCTGCTCCAGGGGGACATAAAGCATGACTGCCCCTGTGCTCTGACCCTCACAAGCTGGGAAATGTGGAAAAACTATTTCACTCTGCTGTAATGTTCATGTGACCAACAAAAGCTTTTTCTCTAAATTTAGTCCTGAAGCACTTAAAGGCCCTTAGTATTTCTGAAGAAGTAGAAAATAGATGATGTTTACAGATGTGCAGGAGTCAATAATGTGCAACTAATTTAGAGTCTTTGCAGAATTCATGACATTTAGCATCTTTATCAAACTCCTAAACAAAATACATTCCAAAATAAAAGTTTAAGAAGGATTTTACAAAAAACATAAATTTTCATGATCTAGAAATCATGTGCACTATTTTAAGAGAAATGTTCAGAAAATACCTAAATATCAATCTAAAGCTTTTAGAAAGGAAATAAAATTCAGCAGGTTGTTTTACATAAAAGAAATCATGTAAAGGGAAATTTTTACATTAAACAATGGTGATAAATTACAGCAATAAAAATTTTGATTTCTGATTAAAATATGACACGTTTGTCTACAAACTGGGGAATAATTCAATTTCTATTGATTTTCAAGTCTGAACTCATTTCTTTGGATCTATTTGATTTGAACTTGTGCATAAACGTCTTCATGTCTCTGGTCTCTGGATGTTCTGGAGGATGAAGGTTTCTTAGCAAAACTCACAGCTGCATAGTTCAAGACATCTTCATCATCAGCCTGATAAAGAACAAGAGGTGTTTATACACCAGAGTGGATTAAAGACTAAAAAGAATGAGTCCATTGATATTTAGTAAATGGTTTAGTAAAATTCTCTGTACATTGTGGATTGTAGGTCAGATGTGGATTTCTTTATCAGAATAGAATCACAGTGAATAGAAGACTGGATTACCTGATTGCTGCTGATTTCAGGCTTTCGTGATGAAGCACCTGAACAATAATATAAAGAACAGAATTTTAAATATAGAAAGGATTCTTTCTTTTTTTTTTATACAGTAACTCAATAGATACTACTACTGATAAAGATGAAAAGTAAACAAACCTTTTCTATGATTTTTAAATAAAACTGCAACCAGAACCATGATTACAATAACAGATATTATACTGAAGGTCGTTAAGGCATAAAGAATCCAAGAATCATCTCCTGAAACTATAAAAATATAAAATTTGTATTAATATTAGATAATTTATCTTTTTTTATATTTAATCTAATTTATATTTACATCATCAATAATAAAAATGTTGCTATTTAAAATGAAAATAACATTTGATTCAAAACCTTGGATTGGTTGAACAAATGTCGTGTTGTTTGAACCCTGGTGTGTAACAGAACCTGTGACCTTGATTTCTGGTCCAGGTGAAGGACAGAGTTTCATCTCTTTATCTTTATAAATCAATTAGAAAAGCAGCAGATGAACAGAAATGATAGTAAATATGAATAAAGTGAAATCCTCAACATTTACTGCATATGTACACATAATACTGGTTAAAGTGTTGATCTGGAATTAGCAGCTTATCAGAGTCAAACTGTTTACCTTCAAATTGCAGACGTGCTCCAGATGTGAACTTCATTGTAGTTCCCTCCAAATCTCCACAGAAATATTCTCCTCCATCATCTTCTCTCAGGTTCGTAATGTTGAGATCAAACTGATGCTCATTTACAGTAAAACTGAAGCGATTATCATTAAATCCATCAGTAAATGTGTAGTTATTTGTCCCGTAATATTTTGCAAAAAACTGAGGCACTTTTCCAAAACTCTGTCTGTACCAGGCTGCTTTACTTTTGTCTGTGATCAGACTGATGTTACACGCTATAGTTACATCTTCTCCACTCTTTACTGTTCTCACGTGAAGCTCCTTGATGTCAGATGTTTTTACTGTAAAAAGTGTGTGATATTTAATGGTTAATGATGTCAGTAAATGAGGTAAATATGTAATATTACTATTTGAAATGAAAGATTTGAAAATGTTCTCACCAGCTGTGCAGAGACAAAGCAGAGAGTAAAGCGCCACAAAGAGTGAGATCATCGTTCCTGTTCAGACACAGTGATAGTGAGGAAATCAACTCGTGTGTTCAGTAGAAAAGCAGCTTTTACTCACACCTGATTGGATGATTTGAAGCTGTGGACTGATCTGATTGGTTCATTAGCTATAATGGGAAGCTCACATTGAATTCTTGTCTCTTCTACTGCTCTGATGAGTCACATGACTTTACAGATGTGATCTACTGGAGTCTATCAATCATCTGAGCCTGTATACACAGTTTTATAGTAACCATCAGACACTTTGGAGAAAATGCCAACAGTATTATTTAAAAACGAGACACTAGAAACGTTTACAGTAGACTGATTGTCTCCGGAACACGCATACTACAGACCAAATAGTTACAAGTTCACACACAGCCAGTTTTAGAAACCGTATCTATCCCTCGTGTAGTAAAACCAAGAATTAAATACACAAGATCCAGAAATAATCTCATTGCAGTTAAAACTGAAAAATGCCAGATAAACAAACACCAAAAAGTTCTAAAGTTTGGTCTTTTAAACATTAGATCACTTGCACCCAAAGCACTGATTGTAAATGAGATGATCACAGAGAATAATCTCTCAACACTCTGTCTCACTGAGACCTGGATTAAACGAGGTGATTATATGGGTCTAAACGAGTCGACACCGTCAGGATATGTTTATAAGCATGAGCCCCGTCAGTCTGGTCGTGGGGGAGGTGTAGCTACCATTTATAGTGCCTCTCTTAATGTTATTAAGAGATTAGGATTCAGCTTTAAATCATTTGAAGTGCTCGTTCTTAAAATTATACTTTCAGACATACATAGAAAACTCACTCTGGTCACCGTGTACAGACCCCCAGGACCCTACGCTGATTTTCTTCAAGAGTTTGCTTGTTTTCTATCAGACCTCTTGATCAATTTTGATAAAGTGCTGCTTGTAGGAGATTTTAATATTCATGTAGATGATGTAAACGATGCTCTAGGATTATCATTTGTTGACTTATTAAACTCTTTTGGGGTTAAAGAAAACGTCACCAGACCAACTCATTGCTTTAACCACACACTAGACTTAATAATATCCCACGGAGCAGACGTCACTGATATAGATATTTTACCTCAGAGTGATGACATCACAGACCATTATCTTATACTGTACACACTACTGGTAGAGCAGATTAGCCGTTTTGCACCACACTATCGACCTGGTAGGACTATTGTTCCAACCACTAAGGACAGATTCATAAATAACCTGCCTGATTTATCTCAATTTCACACTAAACCCATAACTACTAATAATCTTGATGAAATAACTAAGAACATAGACCTTATCCTCACTAGCACATTAGACACCGTTGCCCCGATCCGGTTAAAAAAGGTATAATAGTCATATTATAGTTGGTATAATAGTCATACGCATGAACTCAAGAGAACAGCCCGTAATCTGGAGAGAAAATGGAGGAAAACTAAATTGGAGGTATTTAGAATTGCGTATAAAGACAGTATGCTCAGCTACAGACAGGCGCTAAAAGCTGCTAGAGCTGAACACCTGAGCAAACTTATAGAAAACAACAAAAACAATCCCAGGTTCCTTTTCAGTACAGTAGCTAAACTAACTACAAATCAGGGCTCTGAAAATTGTGTTCCATCACAGTTTAGTAGTGAGGACTTTATGAATTTCTTCACTGAAAAAATAGATAACATTAGAAAAACAATTGTGGCAGTTCAACCTCTGACAGCATCTCCTGAGACAGTGTTACTTTCAACTCCACAACTCCACTGTTTTACATGTATAGGACAGGAAGAGCTGTATAATGTTATTGCCAAAGCTAAATCGACAACATGTCAGTTAGATCCCATTCCTACTAAATTACTGAAGGAAGTGTTATATACAACTGGTGAACCTCTTCTGAATATTATTAACTCTTCACTATCGTTAGGACATGTCCCTAAATCCCTCAAGTTAGCAGTTATTAAGCCCCTCATTAAAAAACCTAATCTGGATCCAAACACGTTATCAAATTACAGACCAATTTCAAATCTCCCATTTATGTCTAAGATTTTAGAAAAGATTGTCGCTGCACAGTTATGTTCCTACCTGCAAGAGAACAATATCTTTGAAGAGTTTCAGTCAGGTTTTAGGCCCCATCATAGCACAGAAACTGCTCTAGTTAAAATCACTAATGACCTGTTTTTTAGCTTCAGACCAAGGCTTCATTTCGCTGTTGGTTTTACTAGATCTTAGTGCTGCATTCGACACTATAGACCATGATCTCCTCCTAGATCGCTTACAAAATTACATCGGCATTCAGGGACAGGCATTAAGCAGGTTTAAATCCTACCTGTCCGATCGTTACCATTTCGTAGATTTTAATGGAGAGCTATCCAGGCTAATGCAAGTAAATTATGGCGTGCCGCAAGGTTCAGTTCTAGGGCCCATGCTCTTCACAATATACATGCTTCCGTTAGGAAATATTATTAGAAGGCATGGAATTAGCTTCCATTGTTATGCTGATGATACTCAGCTATATATCTCATCTAAACCAGGCGATACAGCTCAATTAGCTCGCATAACTGAGTGTGTTAAGGAAATAAGAGATTGGATGACCCATAACTTTCTACTTTTAAATTCTGATAAGACTGAGATTTTGCTCATCGGCCCAAAAACTAGTATACAGACGCTCCAGCATCTCAACCTGCATTTAGACGGATGTTCTGTATTACTAGGTGGATGTCCTGCGTCATTAATAAACAAGCTTCAGTTAGTCCAGAATGCAGCAGCCAGAGTTCTTACGAGGTCAAGAAAATATGATCATGTAACCGCAGTCCTATTGTCCCTACATTGGCTTCCTGTTAAGTTTCGAATAGACTACAAACTATTACTTCTCACTTATAAAGCACTAAATGGTTTGGCTCCCATGTATCTATCCAGTCTTTTAACACGCTACAATCCGCCACGCTCCCTGAGATCTCAAAACTCTGGGCTTCTAGTTGTTCGTAGAATAGCAAAGTCCACTAAAGGTGGTAGAGCATTTTCACATTTAGTTCCCAAACTCTCGAATAGTCTTCCTGACGGTGTTCGGGGCTCAGACACACTCACCCAGTTTAAGTGTAGATTAAAAACATATCTTTTTAGCAAAGCCTACACATAACACACATCACATCATAACCTTGTGCTCCAGAACATCTGATCACATGCACATTATCAACTTGTGCTGTTAATATCATGAACAGCAGCTACGCTAATTCCTCTCCACTGCTTCTCTTTCTCTCCCCATCCCGAGACACCCTGAGGTTTGGCCAGCTCCAGTCACCTCCCACCTCTTGATGATTACGGACCTTTGAAGAAGTAGATGCCGAACTCGCAAACATCCCGAACCATCTAGAGACGTACCAGTGCCAACTGGATCCCACTACATGTGTGGAGTTTTGACATTGGACCTCCTGGAGTGTTTAAAGGCTCTGGCATGGAGAAGCTGATGCTGGATCTGTGGTGATCACAAATGCTGAGCTCATAAAACTCGGAGCTACTAACCATATAGACTGTATAAGACTGCAGAAAGAACATCACTTATAATCTTATACTCCAGTAATCATGTTAGTTCTCACTCTCCAGTGTTCTGTATTGTTGAAAGATTTATGATCAAACTCTTGATGTCACCCAGATGAGGATGGGTTCCCCTTTTGAGTCTGGTTCCTCTCAAGGTTTCTTCCTCATAACATCTAAGGGAGTTTTTCCTTGCCACAGTCGCCATGGCTTGCTCATTAGGGACAAATTCACACCATTCACCTTAACTGTTGATTTGTGTAAAGCTGCTTTGAGACAATGTCTGTTGTGAAAAGCGCTATACAAATAAACTTGACTTCACTTGACTTGATTGTGCACCCAACAGCAGGTCAAAGGTCACTTCTCATATGTCTGTTCATTAGCAAAATGGACCAAATACAGTGGTCCCCCGGTTAGCGAACTTAATTCATCCCTTAAAACCGTTCGAAATCCGAAATGTTCGAAAACCGGACCTAATTATCCCATAAGAAATAATGGAAAACCAATTAATCCGTTCCTGAACTCCACCAATACCCAATAATTAAATTTTTTTTCCTGTTTTTAGCCGTATTAATACTGTCAGGAATCCCCCTGCCACGTCCCCTTCGGGGGCTGTCATACCTCGGTGCTTAAGGGAATGCCCTGTTCCCCCGCCCACATTGAGCTCATCGCAATCGGGTTTCCTCCGTAAAGCACCGTGGATATTATTTATGGACTGCCTTTTGCCGGATTATCCCGATCTCTGCGGGTATTTAGTGTTGGCTCGGTAAAAGTATAAATTAACAACTTTACAAGAGTAAGAAACAAAATGATTACTGTTCTTACCGCTAAATATCACTAATATTGTTCACAAACAGAAGTTGCGATAGATGCTTACTCAGCGATGGTTAAAGCGAAAGCAGTTTCTTTCCCTCGCGCTGGGTTGGGCAGCGTGGGTGGCGTTCGATAACTGGAACTTTGTTCGTTCACCGGACCCAAATTTCGTTCGGAAAACTGCTCGCTAACCGAAATGTTCGATATCCGAGCCGTTCGATAACCGGGGGACCACTGTACTTACATTGTTAGTGATGGAAAGAAATGGAATAGTTCATGGATCATTAATTTTTCACATGGATCTGAAGCTTTGCTGCTAAAGGAGCAGACTAAATGTCCATCCACACTCCCAGGAGGTAATGGAGCACTGGGAGAACCTGTGTTAAGGGTTGAATGTAAAAGATCTGGACACACTACAATTTGAAACATTGGATGAATTTGCTTTCAGATGTCCCCGGGGAGTCTGAAGTTTATATGCTCTTTGACCAGCTTTTTAAAGCTCTTCATCATGATGGATGTGAGTGCTACAGGGCAGTAGCATTGATGTGCTGGATGCCTCGTCTCAAGCTCCTGGGGTCTTGGTCAGTTTTGGTCAGTGAAGCGAATCTGTATTTTCTGTTCATAGGCAGATTTATGTGGTTTATGTGATCATTTACGCTTATGATGGTCCAGTTCTTACACAAGCATATCTAGAGTAGAAGTTCTGGGTGGTGTACAGGGTCAACATTGGCTCTCTGACTGCTATGCAGCTGCTATGCAGCTGTGCAGCTATATGTGTATATGTTGCTCCAGCTCCAGTCACGTCCCACCTCATGAAGATTGAGGACCTTTAAAGAAGTAGATGCCCACAAACAACCTGAACCATCTAGAGATGTACCAGTGCCATGTGGATCCCACTTCATGTGGAGTTTGGACACTGGACCTCCTTGGGAGTTTAAAAGTTCTGGCGAGGAGAGGCTGGTGTTGGATCTGATGATCGCAAATGTTGAGCTATTTTATGAGTTGCTCAGTAGCTCCTAGTTTTATAAACACAAATGACTGTAAAAGACTGTAGAACGATCATCACTCATAATCACACACTCCAGTGATCATGTTAGTTCTCACTCTCCAGTGTTCTGTAGTGTTTAAAGACTATAATCACACTCTTGATGTCACCCAAATGAGGATGGGTTCCTCTTTTAAGTCTGGTTCCTCTCAAGGTTTCTTCCTCATAACATCTAAGGGAGTTTTTCTTCAGCACAGTCACCATGGCTGCTCATCAGGGATAAATACACATCATTCACCTTCACTGTTGATTTCTGTAAAGCTGCTTTAAGACAAAGTCTGTTGTGAAAAGCGCTATACAAATAAACTTGACTTGACAAATTACAATAAATAATTTAGCAAAACAGTGCAATTTACACTTTTGTAATGAATCTACTTTACAGTATTTATGTATGTGTCAGTGACACCTGAAGAGTGGCAGCTCACGAGTGGAGGGCGGAGTGCACTGTGCGCTGTTTCAGTGTATATATATATATATATATATATATATATATATATATATATATATATATATATATATATATACAGTGTTGTTCAAAATTATTCAACCCCCAATGCTGTAAATGGTTTTAGGGAATTTAGTGTACATTTGTATTAGTATTCAGAATGAAATCCTACAAGGACTTCTTAAAGAACCATATGCAACTAAAATGACATCAATTAGTTTTGTAATACAGTAGTAAATGTTTCTTTTGTGAATTCTTCATTGACATAATTATTCAACCCCTTAAAGACTACCACTCTGAAGAACAGAGGTTCAATGAAGTGTGTTCAATCAGGTATTGAAAACACCTGTGGATATCAGGGAGCAGCAATAAAGCCTAATAAGCACCAATTAGGCAGCTTTAAAATGACTGTAATACTCAGCTCCTTCTAGACATTTACTGGTGTGGTTACAAACATGGTGAGGTCAAGAGAATGGTCCAGGAAGACAAGAGAACAGGTGATTACTCTTCACAGGAAGGGCAATGGCTATAAGAAGATTGCAAAGATGTTAAACATACCAAGAGACACCATAGGAAGCATCATTCGCAAATTCAAGGCAAAGGGCACTGTTGAAACGCTACCTGGTCGTGGCAGAAAGAAGATGCTGACTTGACTGCTGTGCGCTACCTGAAGCGTAGAGTGGAGAAAAGTCCCCGTGTGACTGCTGAGGAACTGAGAAAAGATTTGTCAGATGTGGGTACTGAAGTTTCTGCTCAGACAATACGGCGCACCTTGCGTAATGAAGGCCTCCATGCCAGAACTCCCAGGCGCACCTTGCTGTCCCCAAAGAATAAGAAGAGTCGACTGCAGTATGCCAAAAGTCATGTGGACAAACCACAGAAGTTTTGGGATAGTGTTCTGTGGACTGATGAAACAAAATTAGAACTGTTTGGGCCCATGGATCAACGCTATGTTTGGAGGAGGAAGAACAAGGCCTATGAAGAAAAGAACACCTTGCCTACTGTGAAGCATGGCGGGGGGTCAATCATGCTTTGGGGCTGTTTTGCTTCTGCAGGTACTGGGAAGCTTCAGCGTGTGCAAGGTACCATGAATTCTCTTCAGTACCAGGAGATATTGGATGACAATGTGATGCAGTCCGTCACAAACCTGAGGCTTGGAAGGCGTTGGACCTTTCAACAGGACAATGATCCCAAGCATACCTCCAAGTCCACTAGAGCATGGTTGCAGATTAAAGGCTGGAACATTTTGAAGTGGCCATCGCAGTCACCAGACTTAAATCCGATTGAGAACCTCTGGTGGGACTTAAAGAAAGCAGTTGCAGTGCGCAAGCCTAAGAATGTGACTGAACTGGAGGCTTTTGCCCATGATGAATGGGCGAAGATACCCGTAGATCGCTGCAAGACACTTGTGTCAAGCTATGCTTCACGTTTAAAAGCTGTTATAACTGTAAAAGGATGTTGTACTAAGTACTAAGATTGAATGTCACTTGGGGGTTGAATAAAACTGATAATGATGTGAGCTCAGAAAAGACATTTGTGGTTATTTCATTATAAATGTTATGTTATATTTGTCTGACCTACACGTGCCTCTTTGATTTAATTGTAAGCAGGATGACTGAATGATCATAATCAATGTCAAACCGACCAAAACAATCAATTTCAGTGGGGGTTGAATAATTTTGAACACAACTGTATAATGATACGCAGAAGACCAACAAATTAAACTGCGGTTCTTTTATTCCAATTAAAAATATTATATATATATCCTGCTTGTTAATTTTTTATGTGGAAGAAGATAAATGAGGAGTTAAATAAACAAAATTACAGGACAAATATTTTTAAACACAAAAAAAATGTCATAAAAATAAAATAAAGTACTACCTGATATACAGAATCAGTTTTTTTATGGTGTGCAATATAAAAAAACAATAAACCAATATTTATCCAGTAAACAAAATACGGCAGTGGCAATTTTTCCAAACTTAGCCTTCAGTACTACTCATGCTCCGATAGGTCGAACACACCAAGGGAACTCGTACGGCTTGCACGTGCTGTTGTGTTAGCTCACACTATGCTAACCGTCACACCTCGAAATGTGTGCATCCGCAAAATTACTGCAGACATACATCACCCTAATAAACAGTTCAAGTAAGGCCTATATCCCTCCCTGATTTCCACTCTTAGGTGCACCGCACCACATGCGATGATCTCTTAAAGAACCCCTGTGTTCATTCTCACCAGGCAGGCATAATCTGTAGCATAAAGAAATGAACACACCTTAAACTACCACCCGGTTACATATATATATATATATATATATATATATATATATATATATATATATATATATATATATATATATATATATATTACACACATACATACATACATACATACATACATACACACGTGTCCTAACATATTGTACTGGATATAATATTGTACTATTATAATTTGATGAAAAATCATAAATTAATCCATCGTAACTCTTGGATGACCTGCATTCTTCCATTGATGACATTATGCTTGAATGCTGCACTAATAAAAAAAAAAAGAAACATCTATTAAAACATAAACCTCCATTTTATGTGAGAAAGTAAACCTATGATTTTAAGCTCCGCCCCCAAACCAGTCTACAAGCAGTCATGAGTTTGGACTCGAGAGTTGAGGCCGAGTGTGAAAATGTTCTTAAGACATTAATAGAAGTGTTAGTGGCTGCAGCAGTGTCTCTCATATGCAGGTGTTTCAGTTTAATAAAAACAGCATTGTGGTTTCTGAGTTTCTGAGACGGAGTGTTTCAGCACCTCACACTGACCTGCTTCATGCAAACTTCATTAGTGACTATAATGAGAAGAATTTCAACTGCAGAATCCAGAATGAATACAGTTCATCACCTCCACACAATGAGTGTTAGCATTGGAATTTTCATTTCCTGTAACGAGTGTGTTGTAGTGACCTGCACATTCACACCAGTAGCAGAGATCTTTATCATACAATGGAAAATTTCATACACATGCACATAAACATGACCACAAACAACCCCCCACTCACATGTATGCTCACATACGCTCACATACACACACACACACACACACACACAACACATTTTTCACACTTTATATCTCTATAATTAGACATCATGAAGAACAAGCTAATATTATACCCACGTGACTGTTCCTTTAAGAGTTCATGCTCCGCAAACATCAACTCTCTAACCAATCAAGTTGAGTTAAATATGAGTTATGTAAAGCTGCTCAAACCAGAACACACACTTCCACTGAACATGGATCCAGAGGCAATGCAGTTTTGAAAACAGAAATATTTCTACCAGGTTGTGATAAATTGAGAGTTAAAGCACAGATGATCTCATGCACAAGTGCAGCTCAGCGTGCAGCAGCTTCTCTAACCAAGAGCTGAGATGTTGTGAGTGACAGATTGTGAATGATTTGAAAACCAGTAAACCAGTATAGCAGATACCAGAAACTATCTACATCCGCTACTTTCTTGAAGTGGCTGCTCCGGCTGCTAACACATAATACATTACCACTAAATTGAAACCCCCAAGCTAAAGGATTCATGTTTATTATAATATTTAAAAAATACCAGTTTTATGGGCGTATCTGTTATGCGTTGATATGGAGGCGGAAGCCGAAGTATAAGCAAACCGAGTTTATTGAAATACTAGGCAAAGCCAACAAAAATACCCGCTGTGAAGGTAATAATACAGTGGTGCGCTCCAGGAGCGCGGTCCATGAAGTCCCGAGCTGGCGAGAGGTAGTCCGTGTAGATAATCTACGAATGCACTTCGGGGAAGAGCAGAGCTGGGTAGCAAACGGAAGAACGTAGCATAAAGAAGCGTATGCATCTAAACAATAACGGACAAAGGGCAGGTGTGAGTGAGGGGTTTATATGGGTGCTTGTAACGAGAGTCAGGTGTGTGTAATCAGTATACCGGCGAGGAGCTCCGTGTGGGCGGGGCATGCACGGGAGAAGAAGCAGGGTGCTCCCTGACAGTATCATTTTATTTTGTTGTATTTATCCACCACACCTTAAAGGCCGGTCCGTGGCGCATGACCCTCAGTTCATTTAATCATTTTATTTTTGGTACCAGCACTCAAGCTGCACAACTTCGTGGATTTATACCTGCAAACATACATAATGCCATTCTCAAATATGATTTATATCTGTGTAGGCCAGCATGAGACATGCAGATTGTTTAATGTGATGGGGATTACAGTGATCTAGTCGTATGAAATTGCAGTTTCATATATCATGAATGATTTATGAAAACTCGGCTGTTCAGAACAACTCTTTCCAGACCATCATGAACAAGGAAACCGGAAGTAACATGTTGTGATGTCTGGATGCCCACAACCACACACACGCCCATGTTCACCACACCAAAAGATCTAGTGTGAGCACTACTCTGTTTCCATCTCCTTGTGTTCAGACTGATACAGCGACTGCATGGCCACACATGAACTCTTGGAGCCCCGAAAGCGAAGATTGATGATGTGAGTCGTTCTTACACATATCAAGAGCATCGTGACAGAGAAGAACTGGGCATAGAAGGAAAGGCCGCTTCAAAGAATTTGTTTGGGAACTGGTACCCCCCAAGGTATACCCTTTCCTTTACCCGTATCCAAATTTATATCTGATCTCTGCCAGCTGTTGTGGGTCACGGTGCAAACCCGGACATGTGGGTCGTGAAACCGGAACTGAGTGCCACAAGCCCAGAAGAACAGTTTTCATCTCCAGCCTGAGGTCAATAAGAAAGTCTCTCCAGCAGAGCTCACTCCAGATGCTGACATGGAGGCCTGCTCCTGCTGGAGGTGGTGCAGTAACCCACGCCTGTCTCTTGAATATAAAACACCTTACATGACAAATGGAATTATATAAATTGTTTATACATTGTATAGATAAAGAGTGAAATTATTCAGGTTCTATTCTTCTTTAAGGTTCTTCCTTTAGTGTTTATTTTTTCCTCAATGCCTCTTCCTCCTGTCAACTCAGAAAGATTCTCCTCACCACAGTCTCCTTTGGCTCATTCATAAGAGAAAAAAATATATATATTTTTCGAATATATCTGGATTTTATATTAAATATTTCTGTGAAACTTCTGGACTCCTAGACTGCAGCAGCACTTTGTCTAAATGTTCTGCATAAATAAGTTTGAATATATTTTATACAGGTGAGTCAATAAATGATTCATATCTACTAAAAGTTGTGATTCTACTGTAAATAAAACTAATTCTTTCTCTGTCATTATGTAGAGTGGAAACAGAACTCACACCGTTAGAACACAGTCTCTATCACAGTTCACATAAATACTGCTGTCAACATTCTACATAAAACTTTAAAGATATTTTTATTAATGAACTGCAGCTCTGTTTAATTTTAGACTGAGATTCTAACATAAAGACTTTTGGACTGTTGACGTGCCCTAAAATAATTTAGTGTGAGATGTTGCCTTTAACACGGAGTCTCAGAAACCACAGTGCTGTTTTTATTCAACTGAAACTTGTGTGTGAGAGAGAGAGAGAGAGAGAGAGAGAGAGAGAGAGAGAGCTGCTGCAGCCACTTACACTTCTACAAATGTGTTAAAGAGTTTCACACTTGACCTGAACTCTCATGAGTGCACACTAATGACTGTTTTTAGGTTTGTCACATACTACTTCCTGTTCTATGCTCGAAGCATTGAAGTGTAAACAATCATTGACACATACAGATCATCTCCACCGAACACACTGCAGTCCCAGAGTCCATACTAAACTCCACAGGAGATTATGACATCATTAAACCCCAGAGCCAATCATGGTCTTGTATGAAAATGAGGCCCACATAGCACTTGTGTGTCAGGGGAAAGGGGTGTGGCTTCTGTGATACTAGGGTGTGATTTTAGAGTTAGAGTTAAGCTCTTTTAACAGCAAAGAGCATCACTACAACAGAAACAGCACTGTGGTGTCTGAGTTTCTGTGACTTAGTGTTTTAACCAGCAGCTCACAATGATTATTTTCATGTCTCTTAAACAGTTCAAAAGACTTTATGATGAAAATCTCAGGCATAAATAAACTGGATTTCAAGTCTTGATACAGTATTTGATATTTCTGATCTCTACCCAAGTCTAGTTTATCCTGTATGTTGGTCACATGATTTTTCCCTATTTTTCAACTTTAAGCCTGATTCTGCTTTCTAAGTAATTTAATCTCATCAGTAACTCAGTGTCCACTTGTCTTTTTGGCAGTGATGGTCAACAGTTAAGGCTCTGGGGTACTGATCAGAAGGTCAGGGGTTCAAACCCCAGCACTGCTAAACTACATGTGACCAACAAATGCTTTTTCTCTAAATTTAGTCCTGAAGCACTTAAAGGCCCTTAGTTTTTCTGGAGAAGTAGAAAATGGATGATGTTTACAGATGTGCAGGAGTCAATAATGTGTAACTAATTTAAAGTCTTTACAATATTCATGATATTTAGTATTTTAAAAAAACTCACAAACAAAATACATTCCAAAACAAAAGTTTAAGAAGGATTTTACAAAAACATAATTTTTTTATGATCTAGAAATCATGTACAATGTTTCAAGAGAAAATGTTCAGGAAAACAACCGAATATAAATCTTTCATAAAGAAACAAAATAAAGCAGGTTGTTTTACCCAAATAAAAGAGAAATCATGCAAAATACATTATAACATTAAACAGGTTTGGAAATGGTGATAAATTTACAGCAATAAAAATGTTGTTTTCTGATTAAAATATGACACGTTTGTCTAAGTAGCGTGTGGAACTGGGCTCCTTATAAAGGGGAGAGTAGATTGGAAACAGGTGAAGGTGATTAGTAGGAGGGTGAGGCTGTGCGAGTGTGCTGAGTGTAGGAGGCAGGCGTGTCTGGTGGTTCCCTGACACCTTTACCCTAGTGTGTCTATACAGAGTAATACAATAAGAGGTAATGTAGATTTACACCCAAACTACCTGTCCATACAGCACATCTGGAAATGGTAAGGACAGCAGACATTGTCTCTCTTGGGGGAGTGTGACAGGATATTTGAACCTTTCATAAGTCATTCACTTATAAAGTAAAGTAAAAACACTGAGGCATCAAGTATAAATAGTCAGAGTTTATTGTTATTGTTAAATATTTATAAGAAATGATCTACTATTCTATGTTAAAGTAAACCTGTGATTATGAGCCCCACTCATAAACAAGTCTAGAAGCAACTCCAGGGTTCAGGCCCAGTATGAGAAGGTTCTTAACACGTTTGTAGAAGTGTTAGTGGCTGCAGCAGCGCTCTGTCACATGCAGGTGTTTCAGTCTAATAAAAATACACATTGTGGTTTTTGCTTTTCTGAGACTGAGTGTTTTAAAAATCAGATCCCACTAAATTATTGTCACTTCAACAGTCCAAGAATTGTTATTATTTAAAGTATAATCTCACACCTTTTGGTTGATATGATTCATTTAATGATGATCCTGTAGAAAACACGTCCAAACTTATTCATGCAGAACATTTAGACAAAGTGCTGCTGCAGTCTATGAGTCCAGCAGTTTCACACCTTTGATGTGGTAAAACCCTTAATGGCCTCACGCTGGTGTTTGGTTTGAGACGTGTATCTTCTAGTTTCCATCTCACACCAGTGTGTGTGTGTGTGTGTGTGTGTGTGTGTGTGTGTGTGTGTGTGTGTGTGTCACTGAAACATGACAGTTGTTACCTCTAGGTTGGATTATTGCTCGTACTGGTTGGATGTTCCAGTAGGTGAATGAACTAAACTCAGTTAGTATGCAGAATGCAGAAACTTGAGTGTTTAACAGAAAGAAAAGATATGAACACATCTCTCCATTCTTATTCACACTGGATTTTCTGCTAATTACAAATTGCATTGATTATAAAATATTACTTTTGACCTACAAACCCTGAATTGTCTCACACTGAGAACTTAAATGGACTTCTGATCTTTTATGATCTGTCATGCCTACTTTGATCAAGAAGTTGTAACACTGATGAGTCGGTTACTAAATGTTGTTTAGTGTGAAGTTCTCTTCACCATCATTATGCACTGGATCGGTCAGTGTATGGTAGAAACTGTGAAATTGGTCTACAGCATATTAGCAGGTTTTCATCATGTTCTTACGCTTCCTTTAATCACATCCTGGTTGATAAACTACAGTGTGCTGCTCAGGTGGAAGTACATTTAATTTACATTTTATTTCTATGTTGCACAAAAATGGTTTCTATATTAGTTATTGGTGTGAATTGATTGAGAAGGAGATTTGATTAATTGAGGTGGTTAATTAAGTCTGTACCAGGAATGATTCTGGGATTGTTTGGGGTTTGGGCTCGACTGGACTCGGGTTCAGGTGAAGCAAAACCCAGAGCAGTGATTACATTTATCCCAGTTATAGTCAGTAAATATGTGTGATATTATTAATACACCTCATTGGAGTCTCAAACTTGTGCATTATGTGATGTGGAAAATACAAAGTTACATTTTAAAGTATATACAATAAAATACAGAAATAAAGAGAAAAACTGCATTGTGCATTTACTTTATATTTAAATTGTATTTAATGCATATGTTATAATTTTTTTCTATTTACAGCTGTAAATATCTCCACATTGCAGTCAGACCAAAATCATTCCAGTAAATAACCAACATCATCAATTATCATGAACTGAATCCAACACATGGTTTTGTCCTTATTTCACTATTTCTTCTATTTCTATATTAAATTTCTAATTTGATCTGAATTTACAAACAATCAGGAGGATTGGAAAGATAATAATCATGAAGGCAAGAACTCCAACTCTAACAATAGAGAGCAAGAAGAGCACATGCATCTGATCAGTACAACTGGAATCTGGATGGAAAAATAACATTCTATTAAAACATTTCAGGAGCTGAAATATATAATGGAGTTCACTGAACACTAAACTTCTAAATATAAAAAAATCAATGTTAAACTCCAGAAGAAAATTGCTCTAGAAATCATAAAGAAAATAATTTGATTAAAACTCTTACCACTGGTGTTGCTTGAAAGCTGGTGTGGATCAGAACCTTTGATCTTGTTTTCTGGTCCAGGTGAAGGACAGAGTTTCATCTCTTTATCTTTATAAATCAATTAGAAAAGCAGCAGATGAACAGAAATGATAGTAAATATGAATAAAGTGAAATCCTCAACATTTACTGCATATGTACACATAATACTGGTTAAAGTGTTGATCTGGAATTAGCAGCTTATCAGAGTCAAACTGTTTACCTTCAAATTGCAGACGTGCTCCAGATGTGAACTTTATTGTAGTTCCCTCCATTTCTCCACAGAAATATTCTCCTCCATCATCTTCTCTCAGGTTCTTAATGTTGAGATCAAACTGATGCTCATTTACAGTAAAACTGAAGCGATTATCATTAAATCCATCAGTAAATGTGTAACTATTTGTCCCGTAACGTTTTGCAAAAAACTGAGGCACTTTTCCAAAACTCTGTCTGTACCAGACTACTTTACTTTTGTCTCTGATCAGACTGAGATCACACGCTATAGTTACATCTTCTCCACTCTTTACTGTTCTCACGTGAAGCTCCTTGATGTCAGATGTTTTTACTGTAAAAAGTGTGTGATATTTAATGGTTAATGATGTCAGTAAATGAGGTAAATATGTAATATTACTATTTGAAATGAAAGATTTGAAAATGTTCTCACCAGCTGTGCAGAGACAAAGCAGAGAGTAAAGCGCCACAAAGAGTGAGATCATCGTTCCTGTTCAGACACAGTGATAGTGAGGAAATCAACTCGTGTGTTCAGTAGAAAAGCAGCTCTCACTCACACCTGATTGGATGATTTGAAGCTGTGGACTGATCTGATTGGTCCATTCTAATGATATGTGAAACTCTCCTTGTGTTCTCGTCTCTTCTGTTGCTGTGACGAGTCACATGACTATGCGGATATGATCTACTACAGCTTTATCAATCGTTTGAGCACATATACAGGGTTTTAGGGTAAATATTAGACTTTTAGGGGGAAAAACGTCACCAGTATTATTTAAGATCGAAAAACTGAAAAGGTTTACAGTAGACTGATTGTGTACCCAAAGGCAGTTCAGAGGTCACTGATCTTGTCTCTGTTCATTAGCAAAATAAAAACTTAACCCTTAGTGATGGAAAGAAATTAAATGGGTCACAATTCGCTCATTTTCCAGATAGAATTAAAGCTTTTAAGATAAGATAAACCTTTATTCGTCCCACAGTGGGGAAATTTCTATGTTACAGCAGCAAGACAAAGAAATAAAAATAGATGCAAATATATATAAAAAAAGAAGAATATACAAAAAAATAAAAAAACAGAAATAAAAATAAATAATAACAATAATAATAATAATAATAACAAAGAAATAAAAATAAATGCAAATATCTAAAAAATAATATACATATACTACAATACCAGTATATATACAGTACAATGTAATAATACAAATAGGAAAAAAAAACAAAAGTACGCTTTTTAAGTCATGTTTTGAGGTAGTATTGCACGTAAATTGCTGGTAATATTGCACATAATATTGTACCTGATTTGTTTAATAATATTTCACACAGATAAAGTTATTGCACATCTTAAAAAGTAATAGCAGTGTTGTATGTTGGTGACTGGTTTTACTGGGAACAGCTTTGGTTGTATAGTCTAATAGCAGCAGGGAGAGAAGACCTTCTGTATCGCTCCTTCAGACACTTGGGATGTATCAGTCTGTTACTAAAAGAGCTGCTCAGCGATGTAACGGTTTCATACAGGGGGTGGGAGGCGTTCTCCAGCAATGATGATAGTTTTGTTACCATCCTCCTTTCTCCCACCTCCTGTACAGTGTCCAGGGGAATCCCCAGGACAGAGCTGGCCTTCCTGATCAGCTTGTCTAGTCTCTTCCTGTCTGCAGTAGATATGCTGCTGCCCCAGCAGACCACTTCATAGAATATGGCTGAGGCCACCACAGAACCAGAAAAAATGTAAAGTCACACTCTCAGGAGGTGAGGGAGCAGTGGGAGAACCTGGTTGATGAAACATAGAATAAAGTCTTAAAAACATTAATTATAAAATGTTGCAGGTGTTGAATGTAAAAATCTTTACACACTACAGTTTGAACAGTTGGATGAATTTGCATTAAAATGTTTTTGCCATCAACACTGATGTAGAGGAGGATGTTGTGTTCTGTATTATAAGTAGAGGGCGCTCTAAGGGATTGGATTCAGTTTTATAGTGCAATAACAGTGAGAAAGACACGGATGGAGAAGCAACATATGATGAGTTTGTGATTAATGATCATTAAAAGAAAAGTTATCAGTCTGCTCTATGCTGAGCTTCATGTCTACACTGTAGTCTTCCTCTACTACCACACATATTACAACTTTCAAGTTAATGGACACGGCCTGCGGCTTTCAGATCTCTTCAGATCCATGGCCCTCTTGAAAACTGTGGTCTGAGGTTTAGAAATAGTAAAGTAAAGCGCTGCACTTTAATGTTCAGTGATATTTTATGTTGTACTTCTGTATCTCCAAATATTTCCTTTGTATACACACAAATTAGCCATAACCTTAAATCCACACGCTAATATTGTGTAGTTTTTCCTTGTGCTGTCAAACAGTTCTGCCTCGTCAAAGCCTGGACTTGTTGGTTGTCCACACAATGGCCCAACGACGGAATCCTCTGGTGTGGGTGAAGGTTTGCTATGTGTTTTTCTCACGCTGCTGTAAAAGACACTAAAATCAATGCACTTTGTTACATGAATCCAATTTTAAACTCGAATCTGATTCGAATTTGTAATAAAGATTTATCTTGAATATTTCTAATTCAAGTTGAGCAACTTATTGGTTGTATTTCTTCTTTAATTAAAATAGATTATTTAAAGCATTCCATCTTTTCAATTAATCATTCATTATGGACTCTGAGTCACTTAGAGCCTTGTGATTGGCCAAATAAACCTGCTCACGGACACAAACTCACCAGTCTGAATCTTAGTCAGAGTATAAAACAGTAATATATAATTATAAAACTAATATTCTATAAAGGGGGAGTGGAGGCTCAGTGTTTAAGGCTCTGGGTTACTGACCCTAGTGTTGAAGCCATTTTTTTTGAAATGTAAAGAGTTCTAGTATAACAAAATTTGATTGGCTGTTAGATTTGGTATAAAAGAGATAGAACCCTGCAAAACAGTCAGAAGCCACTGGACTTTGGAGCAACAGTCTTTTGACCTACACAGAACTACACAGTTTATTTGTTTAGAAAGGTGAAGATCCTACTTTTTTTTATTTTTTTATTTGAAATTCATAATTAAACAGTAGAACAAACAACCTTGGATTCAAGACCTTTATTCACTGTCATTTTGTGCCGAGTACAAAGGAACTCTGAGGTCCTGGGCTAGTGAGTCAGTTTGTTGCACTCACATCCAAGTCAAAAGACTTGCTCGACATAGTCAAAAATCGTGTAAAGCCAAAAGACGAGTCGCGTGAGAAGATCGCTAAAGAAAAGACACTCGTGGTGACGGCGAGCTAACCGACATGGCGGCTCTGAGGGAAACCTGCTAGCGGCTGCTAACAAAGACAACAGACCAACACGGACGAAAACTGCGTTGCAGCAAAGGTACACATAAAGAAAGTCAGAAGAAGCCTACCTACAGAGAGAGAGAGTCTTCAGCTGAGTGAAATCTCCCCTGGAACAGTTATGACATTTTTTTTCATGACTCTATTAGCCTTCGTCTAAAAGTGACTAAGTGTTCACTGGCTATTTATTTTTTTATCCTGTAAGTCATAGAGCTTGACATAAATGAATCCTGCATGTCAGTGACTATAAACGAGTGTTTATAAGAAGATTAGAAGCTGTGTGGAAAATATTAAGAATTGTGACTTTTTTTTGTGAAGATTATAAAGTCACGTGACACGGCAGATGAAAGCGCAGCTGCGTGTCTTGACTAAAAGAGGATGCTAAAGCCCACAGAAAAGGCTGTAGAGGAGAAATTACACAGGCTGAAAGGAGAATGCAAGGGTAAGTTTGCACAAATAACCAAACAGAAGAATTATTTGTCCAAATTAATGGAAAACGAACACAATGCTAAGTTCATTAAAGATGAAGAATTGCTACGGTTCGAGAGATGCTTGGGACAGTATGAACGGATTAATAAGGAGTTGTTTGAGTTAATAGATGAAGATGATAAGAAATTGGATCAAGATGCTTATGAGAACAGATATTCTGAATCTCGGCGGTTTATAGGAGACACAAACAAATGGTTGGCAGATGTCCTAAAAGATGAGGAACATGATATTAGGCCACATGATAGTGTATCCAAAGCTAACTCCATGGTAAGCCACACTTCCAGTACTACTTCTGCAATGCTGAGAATTAAAGCTGAACGTGAAGCACTGTTGGCAAGAGCTGCAGCAATGAAAAAAGAGAGAAGCAATAGAGCAGGAAGAAATTCACTTAAGAACTAGAAAACAGCAATTAGAGTCCTGCCTTCTCCCGCAAACCTAAGCCAATGGTATGCTGAGGACCCCACGTGCCCTCTATGCCCAAGTCTAGCAACACTAAAGCACATCTTAGTGGGATGCAAGACCAGCCTCACCCAAGGGCGTTACACCTAGCGGCACAACCAGGTGCTGAAGTGTCTTGCTGCAGTGTTGGAAAATAGATGGACAAATGTGAATGCCCTTCCTTCCCCATCATCCCAGTGGCAGCCAACACCATTTGTTCGGGAGGGTGAGGGTCAAGCCAACCTCACCACCATAAGATCAGACTATGGTCAGCTGGGTAGAGCACGGGACTGGAGGCTGCTGGCAGACTTGAATAAGAAACTATGCTTCCCAGGTGAAATTGCAGCCACCAACCTGCGACCAGACCTTGTTCTGTGGTCAGCCTCGCTCAAACTTGTCTACATCATCGAGCTCACCGTTCCCTGGGAGGGTGCAGTGGAGGAAGCCTATGAACGGAAATGGCTGAGGTACGCTGAACTTGCAGCCGATGCACAACAACAAGGCTGGAATGTAAAGGTACGCCCAGTCGAAGTAGGTTGCAGAGGGTTCGTAGCCACCACAACATCCAGGCTACTCAGGGAGATGGGAGTACGAGTAAAGGCCCACCAGCAGGCGGTCAAAGACCTCTCTGCAGCTGTGGAAAAGGGAAGCCAGTGGCTGTGGGTAAAGAGAAAAGACTCTGACTGGGTCTTTAAGCAAGTTGATGGCATCTACTTGACAAACCAAAGGGTGCCATCAATCAGTGGACCTTTCCACAGAGTCTTAGTGGTGCCTCAGTAAAATGAGTTGAGAAGGAGCCACCTCAGGAGAAGAAAGGACTGAGGAGTAGTGTGGCAGAGGGTGCCACCACTGAATAGATCATCCCAGAGAGTCTCATCGGTGCCTCAAGTATGTATCAAGGGATATCAACATCAAGTCCTACACAACAGAACAGGCAAGCCTAAAGACAATCTGGCACTGTCTGGCGGATTCAGGCGTCCTTATAAGTGCCAGAAAATTAGATGCTGGTTGGGAGGGGGCGTTTCCTCGGTGATTGAGGCGGTAATGCCTGAAGTGCTCAAGCGGGCTGACAGTACCCCCCCTGTCTAGGGCGGCCCCGGACGCCCCAACAGGCTGCCCCGGGTGGGCCTGATAAAAGCCAGCTAACAGGTCAGGGTCCAGGATAAAGTGGGAGGGGACCCAGGAGTGTTCCTCAGGACCATAGCCCTCCCAATCCACAAGGTACTGAAGGCCCCTACCACGACGACGGGAGCAAAGCAAGCGGTGCACGGTGTAGGCAGGACCCCCATCAATGACCCGGGTGGGCGGAGGGGGCCTGGCGGAGGGCACAAGGGAGCAGGCCTGAACGGGTCGAACCCTAGACACATGAAATGTAGGGTGAACCCGGAGCGCCCTGGGGAGCCTGAGTCGGAGGGCCACAGGATTGATGACTTTGGAAATGGGGAAGGGGCCGATGAAGCGTGGGGCGAGCTTCCGACAGGTGGCCTTAAGGGGAATGTCCCGAATAGAGAGCCATACACTTTGCCCGGCACGGTAGTGGGGGGCTAGGCGCCACTTACGGTCGGCCCCCTGGCAAAGCCTTATGCCATTTTCGAGCAGGGCTGCTCGGGCCGTTCTCCAGCCTCGACGGGAGCGTCGGGAGAAAAGGGCGGCAGAAGGAACGGCGGACCGGGGTTCCTGGTTGGAGAAAGTTGCCGGCAAGAAACCGTGGACCACCTGGAAGGGCGCAAGTCCTGTGGCAGCAGTGGGAAGAGTGTTATGGGCATACTCAATCCACAAAAGTTTGTCCGACCAGGAGGAGGGTTCCCGACTGCAAAGGAGGCGGAGACCAGTTTCAAGATCCTGGTTGAGTCTCTTGGTCTGTCCGTTCGTCTGGGGGTGAAACCCAGATGAGAGGCTGGTTGAGATGCCCAGGAGGCGGCAGAACTCCCTTCAAAACTGCACGAGAATTGGGGTCCGCGGTCTGAGACGATATCTCTGGGAAAACCATGGAGGGGAAATATGTGCTGGAGGGCCAGCTTGGCGGTTTCCTTGGCAGATGGCAGCTTGGGTAGAGCGATGAAGTGGCCCATCTTAGAAAGCCGAATAATGACCGTCATGACGACAGTGTTGCCATTGGAAACGGGCAGCCCGGTAACAAAGTCCATGGCGATGTGCGACCACGGGCGTTTCGGGATAGCAAGGGGCCGAAGAAGACCTTGGGGTGGCTACAAGGGTTCTTGTGTTGGGCACAGTCTGGGCAGGCTGCGACAAAGTCCCGGGTGTCCTTTACCATGGAAGGCCACCAGAAGCGTGCCTTGACCAGAGACAAGGTGCGAGGCTGACCGGGATGACAGAAGAACAGGGAGTTGTGATACCACTGAAGAACTCCAGAGCGGAGACCCTTGGGGACAAACAGGAGACCAGTGGGGCAACCCTCGGGGAGAGGGCTCCTGTCTCGGGCATTCTTGTCCCGCTCCTTCAAGGCGAGACTAAGGGTGTGGACCAACACAGACTTGGCAAGTATAGTCTCTGGGCATGGCTCCTCCTCCTCCAGGGCATGAACTCTAGAAAGCACATCATGCTTGACATTTCGGCTCCCAGGCTGGTACGAAAGAGAGAACTGAAAGTGGCCAAAGAAAAGGCATTTAAAAGCGGTTATCCTCAGGGCAGACCTGGGAGAGCACCGCCCCTACTCCTACGCCAGAGGCGTCGACTTCAACAACGAACTGCCGAGCCGGGTCAGTAAAGATGAGGTTGGGCGCCTCCGTGAATCGCCGCTTAAGCTCCAGAAATGCCTCCTCAGCCTCGGGGCCCCAAAAGAACGAGTGGAGGGAAGACGTCAGGAGGTGGAGGGGTGCCGCCACCGAACTATAGCCCTTTACGAAGCGGCGATAAAAATCGGCGAAGCCCAGGAACCTTTGTAATTGGCAGCGGGAGGTGGGGGTCAGCCAGTCCCAGATTGCCTGGACCCTGGCAGGGTCCATCCGGATATTACCGGCTGAAAGCAGGTATCCCAGGAACGAGGTTTGAGAGGTGTGGAACTCACATTTCTCGGGTTTTACGTAGAGCCCATTCTTGAGAAGTCTCTCCAAGACCTGACGCACCTACCGGACGTGTTTGTCCATGGAATGGGAGAAGATCAGGATATCATCTAGGTAGACAAACACGAACATATTGAGCATGTCACGGAGGACCTTGTTGACTAGAGCCTGAAAGACGGCCGGGGCATTGGTTAGGCCGAACGGCATGACAAGGTACTCTTAATGACCGGTTGGGGTATTGAAGGCGGTCTTCCATTCATCCCCCTCCCTGATACGCACCAGGTGGTATGCGTTGCGTAGATCCAGCTTAGTGAAGATCGTGGCACCATGCAGGAGCTCGAACGCCGAGGCCATACGCGGCAAATGTTAACCGTTCCGGACAGTGATCACATTAAGACCCGGGTAGTCAATACATGGGCGTAGGGACTTATCTTGCTTTTCGACAAAGAAGAAACCTGCCCCAGCTAGGGAGGAGGATGGTCGGAGGGGGACTGGCTCCGGGAAGCAGTTCGATGGCACAGTCGAAGTGCCGGTGGGAAGGTAGGGAGGTAGCCAAGGCCTTACTGAACACGTACGCAAGGCCATGATAGATCTCAGGAACCGATGCTAAATCGGAGTGCTCGGGAGTGACAGCTGGCAGTGGTTTGGGTGGAGAGAGCAAGGCAGTGGCCGAAGCAATGCACACCCCAATCCAGAGTACGCCCTGTCATCCAATCAACACGTGGGTTGTGTTTCTGAAGCCAAGGGAACCCGAGCATAATGGGGGCTTGGGAAGAGGAGATGACCAGGAAGGAAAGCCACTCCTGATGTCGTTCCCCACTGACATGAGTAGGGGCTTAGTGCGGTGCGTGGCCCGGCCTAAAAGGCTGCCATCCAGGGCTCTGATCAGCAGAGCTTCAGGTAGGGGTTCCATGGGAACCAGCAGTTGCTGGGCAAGCTTGAGGTCGATGAATTCGGCATCAGCCCCAGAGTCGACAAAGGCAGCCAATTCCGTGCCTCCGGGGCCAACCTGAAGGTTGACCAAGATAGTGGGTTTGGAGGGAGCGGGGAAGGAGTGGCTCGTGGGCCCTCCCCCCTTTACCGACAAGCCTTGCCTTTTACTGGGCAGGATGCAGCCATGTGCCCTTTACCTCAGCAGTAGAGGCATAGACCTAGAGGCCGACGTTTCTCCTTCTCAGCGGGGTCAGGTGGTGGCGCCCTATCTCCATGGCCTGTGGCGGAGAGAAAGAACGGGTGCCAGAACCCGAAACACGAGGTGGGGAACTGCTCGCAGTTAAAGGACTGTGAGGATCTAGGCTTTGAGCGGGGTAACCACGCTCCCGGTGGCGTTGCTTTATGCACCGATCGATGCGTGTAGACAATGAGATCAGTGGATCACGAGCGCCAAGTTAGTCCTTAACGGCAGAGGAGAGACCCTGGAGGAAAGTATCGTAAAGTGCAATGCGATCCCATCCGCTGTCAGTGGCCTGAGTCCGGAACTCAGCCGCGAACTAGGGAGACCAGGGAGCCCAGGGAGCGGGCGGCATCTTGGCGTGGCGTAGATGTGCCGTAGACCTTCCGGAGTTCGGCAGAAAAGGCGGCGAACGATCTGCAGTTGGCTGATTGACTTTCCCACTCCGCAGTGGCCCACCTTAGGGCTCGGCCTGACAGGAGGGAAATGACGTAGGCCACCTTGGAGCGCTCTGTACCAAATTGGGAGGGCTGCATGCTAAAAATCAGGTCGCACTGCATAATAAACGAGCGGCAGGAGTCAGCGTAAGCCGAAAACCGGGCTGGCTGCGCGAGCTGAGGCTCACGCATAGCTGAAGGGGCGGTAGGTGGAGCAGGGCCCTGCCGGGCCGGGGCAGCAGGTGATGACGGCGGCAGAGCACCTGTGGTGAGTTGGTCACCAAAATGTGTGCGCAAAAATCCCATGATTTCCTGCACGCCTGTAGAGAGGTTTTGGATTTGTTGCTCCTGAGCCGCTTGACGGCGAGACAAGGCTGTAAAGTGGCGCTAGAGGCAGGTACATCCACGGGATCCATGTTGGCCAGATTGTTCTGTCAGAAAGTTCAGCTTATAGGATCCAAGGCAGATGCAAATAGAGCAGGGGAGAAAGGCTGTGCAGAGCTGAATCGGTAAACCGATTCAGGGAGCCGATTCAGGGAGCCGATGTGCGCGGAGGGTGAGGATGCCGAGCCGGAAGTCGGGGCGCGTTCAACGCGAGCCGTAAACCAAAACGCGCGTTCAGCGCGAGCATAGCAAAGCCGAACCGGAAACCGGAGCACGTTCAGCGCAAGCAGAGCAGAGCCAAGCCGAAAACCGGAGCGCGTTCAGTGCGAGCCGAGCCGGAAACCGGAGGACAGAATAATCAGGTCAGAAACAAAAGAACAAACAAAACAGGGAATACGCTGGAGAGTGATCAGGGCAAGCCTAAAGACAATTTGGCACTGTCTGGAAGATTCAGGCGTCCTTATAAGTGCCAGAAAATTAGACGCCATTTCCGTGCAGCTGGTTGGGAGGGGGTGTTTCCTTGGTGATTGAGGCGGTAATGCCTGAAGTGCTCAAGCGGGCTGACATTTCCTGCGAAAAGGAGTTGAGAAAGTGTTAAATGTAAGAGTATAAATGACTTTAATTTAAAATTAAGTTGATAATTGATATGTTAAGGCCTATTCAATTAGGGTCCGGGATATGTTAAAGCCATTTTTATGGAATGTAGAGTTCTAGTATAACGTAATTTGATTGGCTGTTGGATTTGGTATAAAAGAGATAGAACCTTGTAAAACAGTCAGAAGCCACTATACATACACGTAGTGGAAGCAGTGCAGCCGAGAGAAACGCTACAACATAAAGAGAAGAAACTGTTGGGAATAAATTAATATAATTTTATGGAACAAATATTAGAATTAAGGTTGTAAATGTAGGTCAGGGCTTCTGATAGTGTTCAGTCCAGCAGAGAAGGCTTTGCCCTGACGGCCCACCACTGGTGATCAGAAGGTCAGGGGTTCAAACCTTTTCAACATGGTCCTTAACCCTCTCTGCTCCAGGGGGACATAAAGCATGACTGACCCTGTGCTCTGACCATAACAAGCTGGGAAATGTGGAAAAACTATTTCACTCTTCTGTAATGTACATGTGACCAACAAAAGCTTTTTCTCTAAATTTAGTCCCAATATTTATCCAGTAAAAAAAAATACGGCAGTGGCACTTTTTCCAAACTTAGACTTCAGTACTACTTATGCTCCGATAGGTCAAACACACAGAACTCGTATAGCTTGCACGTGCTGTTGCGTTAGCTCACACTATGCTAACCGTCACACCTCGAAATTTTTGCATCCGCACAAATTACTGCATCACCCTAATAAACAGTACAAGTAAGGCCTATATCCCTCCCTGATTTCCACTCTCAGGTGCACCGCGCCACACGCATCTCTAAAAGAGCCCCTGTGTTCATTCTCACCAGGCAGGCATAATCTGTAGCATAAAGAAATGAATGCACCTTAAACTACCACCCGGTTACATATACATATATACATACATGTCCTAACGTATTGTACTGCATATAATATTGTACTATTATAATTTGATGAAAAATCATAAATTAATCCATCGTAACTCTTGGATGACCTGCATTCTTCCATTGATGACATGATGCTTGAATGCTGCACTAATAAAAAAACAAAGAAACATCTATTAAAACATAAACCTCCATTTTATGTGAGAAAGTAAACCTATGATTTTAAGCTCCGCCCCCAAACCAGTCTACAAGCAGTCATGAGTTTGGACTCGAGAGTTGAGGCCGAGTGTGAAAATGTTCTTAAGACATTAATAGAAGTGTTAGTGGCTGCAGCAGTGTCTCTCATATGCAGGTGTTTCAGTTTAATAAAAACAGCATTGTGGTTTCTGAGTTTCTGAGACGGAGTGTTTCAGCACCTCACACTGACCTGCTTCATGCAAACTTCATTAGTGACTATAATGAGAAGAATTTCAACTGCAGAATCCAGAATGAATACAGTTCATCACCTCGACACAATGAGTGTTAGCATTGGAATTTTCATTTCCTGTAACGAGTGTGTTGTAGTGACCTGCACATTCACACCAGTAGCAGAGAACTTTATAAAGCAATGGAAAATTTCATGCACAACATGACTACAAAGACACCCCCCCCCTCACAAGCATGCTCATACACACACCCACACACATATAGACACCACACATTTTTCACACTTTATATCTCTATAATTAGACATCAAGAAGAACAAGCTTATATTATACCCACGTTACTGTTCTTTTAAGAGTTCATGCTCCGCCCACATCAACTATCTAACCAATCAAGTTGAGTTAAATATGAATGATGTAAAGCTGCTCAAACCAGAACACACACTTCCACTGAACATGGATCCAGAGGCAATGCAGTTTTGAAAACAGAAATATTTCTACCAGGTTGTGATAAATTGAGAGTAAAAGCACAGATGATCTCATGCACAAGTGCAGCTCAGCGTGCAGCAGCTTCTCTAACCAAGAGCTGAGATGTTGTGAGTGACAGATTGTGAATGATTTGAAAACCAGTAAACCAGTATAGCAGATACCAGAAACTATCTACATCCGCTACTTTCTTGAAACCCCCAAGCTAAAGGATACATGTTTATTATTATATTTAAAAAATACCAGTTATTATGGGCGTATCTGTTATGCGTTGATATGGAAGCGGAAGCCGAAGTATAAGCAAACTGAGTTTATTGAAATACTAGGCAAAGCCAACAAAAATACCCGCTGTGAAGGGAATAATCCAGTGGTGCGCACCGGGAGCGCGGCCCATGAAGTCCCGAGAGGTAGTCCATGTAGATAATCCACGAACACACTTCGGGGAAGAGCAGAGCTGTGTATCAAACAGAAAGAACGTAGCATAAAGCAGCGTATGCATCGAAACAATAACGGACAAAGGGCAGGTGTGAGTGAAGGGTTTATATGGGTGCTTGTAACGAGAGTCAGGTGTGTGTAATCAGTATACTGGTGAGGAGTTCCTTGCGTGCCCCGCCCGCACGGGAGAAGAAGCAGGGTGCTCCCTGACAGTATCATTTTATTTTGTTGTATTTATCCACAACACCTTAAAGGCCGGTCCGTGGCGCATGACCCTCAGTTCATTTAATTATTTTATTTTTGGTACCAGCACTCAAGCTGCACAACTTCGTGGATTTATATTTATAAATGATTTCTGAAAACTCGGCTGCTTAGAACAACTCTTTCCAGACCATCATCAAAAAGGAAACCGGAAGTAACATGTTGTGATGTCTGGATGCCCACAACCACACACACGCCCATGTTCACCACATCAAAAGATCTAGTGTGAGCACTACTCTGTTTCCATCTCCTTGTGTTCAGACTGATACAGCGACTGCATTACCACACATGAACTTTTGGAGCCCCGAAAGCAAAGATAGATGATGTGGAGTCATTCTTACACATATCGAGAGCATCGTGACACAGAAGAACTGGGCATATAAAAAAAAAGGCCGCTCCAAAGAATTTGTTTGGGAACTGGTGCTCCTCTTTAGCTGAGGGGGATCCCGAAAGACTGACCAAAGTATACCCTTTGTATCCAAATTTATATCTGATCTCTGCTAGCTGTTGTGGGTCACGGTGCAAACCCGGACATGTGGGTCGTGAAACCGGAACTGAGTGCCACGAGCCCAGAAGAACAGTTTTCATCTCCAGCCTGAGGTCACTGAGAAAGTCTCCCCAGCAGAGCTCACTCCAGATGCTGACATGGAGGCCTGCTCCTGCTGGAGGTGGTGCAGTAACCCACGCCTGTCTCTTGAATATAAAACACCTTACATGACAAATGGAATTATATAAATTGTTTATACATTGTATAGATAAAGAGTGAAATTATTCAGGTTCTATTCTTCTTTAAGTTCCTTCCTTTAGTGTTTATTTTTTCCTCAATCCCTCTTCCTCCTGTCAACTCAGGAAGATTCTCCTCACCACAGTCTCCTTTGGCTCATTCATAAGAGAAAAAAATATATATATATTTTTAAATATATCTGGATTTTATATTGAATATTTCAGTAAAACTTCAGGACTCCTAGACTGCAGCAGCACTTTTTTTATGTTCTGCATGAATAAGTTTGAATATATTTTATACAGGTGAGTCATTAAATGATTCATATCTACTAAAAGTTGTGATTCTACTGTAAATAAAACGAATTCTTTCTCTGTCATTATGTAGAGTGGAAACAGAACTCACACCGTTAGAACACAGTCTCTATCACAGTTCACATAAATACTGCTGTCAACATTCTACATAAAACTTTAAAGATATTTTTATTAATGAACTTCTGCTCTGTTGAATTTTAGACGGAAATTCCAGCATAAAGACATTTGGACTGTTGACGTGTCCTAAAATAATTTAGTGTGAGTGTAATTTAGTGTGCCTTTAACACGGAGTCTCAGAAACTTGTGTGTGTGCGAGAAAGAGAGAGAGAGAGAGAGAGAGAGAGAGAGAGAGAGAGAGAGAGAGAGAGCTGCTGCAGCCACTTACACTTCTACAAATGTGTTAAAAAGAGTTTCACACTTGACCTGAACTCTCATGAGTGCACACTAATGACTGTTTCTAGGGTTGTTTGGGGGGCCACTAAACCAAGACCACTAAAAGTGCACATCCCAAATTGGGTAAATGTTTAAACAGCCTGCAGAAAAGTGGTGTAGGTGTGTTTTGGTCACTTGCTTTCTATATTAAAATTCTAGCCGTTTATTGCATGTTTCCTTGTCCTTTAAGGGTCCATGTGGGGCCACTGCAGACAACCCACTGTGGGCCTGTCAGGAAATGTGTAGCACATGTGAACCCCACACTATGGGGCCCAAGTGGGGTCTCAGAGGGGTCTCAGCCCACATTGTGTTCTAAAATTTGACTGTCCACATTAAGTGCAGTGGTATTAAGTACCTTATCGGGCCCCCCAGTAGCCTCCCACATGTCCATGCACTACTCTGTGCTGTTTGCTCCTTTTAACAGCAAAGAGCATCACTACAACAGAAACAGCACTGTGGTGTCTGAGTTTCTGTGACTTAGTGTTTTAACCAGCAGCTCACAATGATTATTTTCATGTCTCTTAAACAGTTCAAAAGACTTTATGATGAAAATCTCAGGCATAAATAAACTGGATTTCAAGTCTTGATACAGTATTTGATATTTCTGATCTCTACCCAACTCTAGTTTATCCTGTATGTTGGTCACATGATCTGGTCCCTGTTTTTCAACTTTAAGCCTGATTCTGCTTTCTAAGTAATTTAATCTCATCAGTAACTCAGTGTCCACTTGTCTTTTTAGCAGTGATGGTCAACAGTTAAGGCTCTGGGTTACTGATCAGAAGGTCAGGGGTTCAAACCCCAGCACTGCTAAACTACATGTGACCAACAAAAGCTTTTTCTCTATATTTAGTCCTGAAGCACTTAAAGGCCCTTAGTATTTCTGGAGAAGTAGAAAATGGATGATGCTTACAGATGTGCAGAATACAATAATGTGTAATTTAAAGTTTTTACAATATTCATGAGATTTAGTATTTTTAAAAAACTCCCGAACAAAATACATTCCAAAACAAAAGTTTAAGAAGGATTTTACAAAAACAATTTTTTAATAATCTAGAAATCATGTACATTGTTTCAAGAGAAAATGTTCAGGAAAACAACCGAATATAAATCTTTCATAAAGAAACAAAATAAAGCAGGTTGTTTTCCCCAAATAAAAGTAGAAATCATGTAAAAAAGGTTTGGAAATGGTGATAAATTACAGCAATAAAAATGTTTTCTGATTAAAATATGACACGTTTGTCTACAAACTGGGGAATAATTCAATTTCTATTGATTTTCAAGTCTGAACTCATTTCTTTGTATCTATTTAATTTGAACTTGTGCATAAACGTCTTCATGTCTCTGGTCTCTGGATGTTCTGGAGGATGAAGGTTTCTTAGCAAAACTCACAGCTGCATAGTTCAAGACATCTTCATCATCAGCCTGATAAAGAACAAGAGGTGTTTATACACCAGAGTGGATTAAAGACTAAAAAGAATGAGTCCATTGATATTTAGTAAATGGTTTAGTAAAATTCTCTGTACATTGTGGATTGTAGGTCAGATGTGGATTTCTTTATCAGAATAGAATCACAGTGAATAGAAGACTGGATTACCTGATTGCTGCTGATTTCAGGCTTTTGTGATGAAGCATCTAAACATTAATAATATGCATAAGGAAAGTTTAAATGTAGAAAGGACTCACAATTTAAAATCAATTGTATAGAGTAACTTTATGAATAATAATAATAATAATAATAATAATAATAATAATAATAAAAGTAAACAAACCTTTTCTTTGACTTATTAATACAACTCCAATTAGAACCAAGATAACAATAACAGATATTATATTAAAGGTCATTAAGGGAAAAATCATCCAATGCGTTTGAGCTGAAATAATAAACATGTAAAACTTGTATTAATATGGATAATTTAAACAGAAATAGAGAAACTTTATTATAGAACGTGAAAAAAAGATTATTGGATCAAATTTTTACAGTTTTTATCACTGCTGATTGAATCCTGGTGTGTAACAGAATCTGTGATCTTGTTTCCTGGTCCAGGTGAAGGACAGAGTTTCATCTCTTTATCTTTATAAATCAATTAGAAAAGCAGCAGATGAACAGAAATGATAGTAAATATGAATAAAGTGAAATCCTCAACATTTACTGCATATGTACACATAATACTGGTTAAAGTGTTGATCTGGAATTAGCAGCTTATCAGAGTCAAACTGTTTACCTTCAAATTGCAGACGTGCTCCAGATGTGAACTTTATTGTAGTTCCCTCCATTTCTCCACAGAAATATTCTCCTCCATCATCTTCTCTCAGGTTCTTAATAATGAGATCAAACTGATGCTCATTTACAGTAAAATTGAAGCGATTATCATTAAATCCATCAGTAAATGTGTAGTTATTTATCCTGTAATATTTTGCAAAAAACTGAGGCACTTTTCCAAAACTCTGTCTGTACCAGACTACTTTACTTTTGTCTCTGATCAGACTGAGATCACACGCTATAGTTACATCTTCTCCACTCTTTACTGTTCTCACGTGAAGCTCCTTGATGTCAGATGTTTTTACTGTAAAAAGTGTGTGATATTTAATGGTTAATGATGTCAGTAAATGAGGTAAATATGTAATATTACTATTTGAAATGAAAGATTTGAAAATGTTCTCACCAGCTGTGCAGAGACAAAGCAGAGAGTAAAGCGCCACAAAGAGTGAGATCATCGTTCCTGTTCAGACACAGTGATAGTGAGGAAATCAACTCGTGTGTTCAGTAGAAAAGCAGCTCTCACTCACACCTGATTGGATGATTTGAAGCTGTGGACTGATCTGATTGGTTCATTCGCTCTAATGATATGTGAATCTCTCCTTGTGTTCTCGTCTCTTCTGATGCTGTGACGAGTCACATGACTATGCAGATATGATCTACTACAGCTTTATTAATCGTGTAAGCACATATACAGGGTTTTAGGGTAAATATTAGACTTTTAGTGGGAAAATGTCACCAGTGTTATTTAAGGTAATTAGTATAGGTAATTATTTAAGATGAAGACACTAGAAAAGTTTACTGTAGACTGTTTGTGTACCCAAAGGCAGTTCAGAGGTCACTGATCTTGTGTCTGTTTATAAGCAAAATAAAAACTTAACCCTTAATGATGATAAATTAAATAGGTCACAATTCGCTCATTTTCCAGATAGAATTAAAGCTTTTCTGCTCTCAGGAGGTGAGGGAGCAGTGCGAGAAGCCGGTTGATGAAACAGAATAAAGTCTTGAAAACATTAATTATAAAATGTTGCAGGTGTTGAATATAAAAATCTTTACACTCTACAGTTTGAAGCAGTTTGATGAATTTGCATTAAAACATTTTTTTCCATCAACACTGATGTATGAGGAGGATGTTGTGTCCTGTATTATGGGTAGAGAACTTTGAACTTTAACTTTAAAATATTGTGTAGTTTCTTCTTGTGCTGCCAAACAGTTCTGCCCCGTCACAGTCTGGATTAAAATTAATTTTATATAAATGGTGAGTGGGAGCTCAGTGCTCAAGGCTCTGAGTTACTGACTGTATGGTCGAGGGTTCAAGCCTCAGTATCACCAAGCTGCCACTCTTGGGCCCTTGAGCAAGGCCCTTAACCCTTCGTGCTCCAGGTGTCGTATCATGGCTGAACCTGCACTCTGACACCAGCTTCTGAGCAAGCTGTGATGTGTGAGGAATGTATTTTACTGTGCTGTAATGTATATGTGATAAATACAGGCTCTTCTATTAAGTAGTCGCTCAATGCTGCTTATGTTTAAAGAATAGTTGATTTAGTCCAGACATGGGCAAACTACGGCCCGCAGGCCACACACGTCCCGTTGGGTTTATTAATCCGGCCCGCCAAGTGTGACCATCTTATGAGCCCTTCTGCAAAAATGAGCTCATCAAAGAAAAGAAAAGTGGATAGTGAGCGCCGAGTGTTTAATACGAAGTGGACAGCAAAATATTTTTCACTGAAGTCCGTTTAAAGGCTGTATGCCTAATATGCCAAGAAACTGTTGCAGCTTTCAAAGAGTACAATATCAGCTGTCACTTTGCTATGTAGCATGCCAACTACACTAGCAAGCAGTCAACACAGGAACTGGTGGCTGCGGCTCTGAGGTTTGCAGCCAATTTACAGATTTTTTTCTCTTGCAAACTGTGATTCAAGAGTCAAGTACCAAGGCAAGTTTTTTGCTGGCATTTAAATCAGCAAAGCTAGCAAGCCTTTCTCTGAAAGCGAGTTTTTAAAAGAATGCATGGTAGAGACGGCAGGTGTCTTGTGTCCGGAGAGCCAAGGCAAGTTTGAAAAAATCTGTTTGTCACGCAGAAATGTGACTCGCTGTTTGGAACTGATTGACAAAGATATAGCCAGCCAAATAAACAAATAAGCTGAGTCCTTCATTTATATTCACTAGCAACAAGTCGTTGATCTTTTGGCACTTGATGACACTGAATTTGTGTTTTTCTGCTGTTTGTGCAACTGTAATTTAATAAATTAATTATTGATTTAATTAATGCATTTGGAAAACAATTTGTACCATGAGCCTTGCATATTCATGCTTTCTAATGTAATATATATATATATATATATATATATATATATATATATATATATATATATATATATATATATATATCCTGGCCCGGCCCCTTTGTCAAATTTTAGAACCCATCGTGGCCCCTGAGTCAAAAGGTTTGCCCATCCCTGATTTAGTCTCTTTGTTATAACTTGTTAAGTCAGTGTTGGTCAGAAATGTGCTCTACTGTGCTCTATTTTAAATCACACTGAGACCTTGAAATGATACCAAACAGTAAAGGTAAAATTCATACACTCCTTCCTGAAATAATTACAGTATGCAGGTTGAACTTAATTTAAGTTTAGTAGATTAAACTTCAAAATCACCTTTCCATGACCCGGCCATATCCCCAGAATGGAAAGAGGGGCTTAAGGATGGATGAGAGGGCAGCTGAACAGATGGCTTTCTCTCCTCAGATTGAAGAGATCCTCTCCTCAGATTAGAACGTTTATAGTTTTGGTCTAGTGGTTAGGATGCAGCGCTCTCACCGCTGCGGCCTGGGTTCGATTCCCAGTCAGGGAACCCACCCCAGCCATTAGGGTTGCACAAGGCAGTGCACTCTGTGCTGGACCCAAGCCGGGATAAATGGGCAGGGTTGCATTAGGAAGGGCATTCATCGAAAAACATGTTCCAAATCGAACATGCTGATCACAATTACGGATGATCCGGTGTGGCGACCCCTAATGGGCGACGCCTAAAGAAAGTTATTGTTTTGTTGCATGGCAGTTCTCGGGATCTGACCTCATGGAGATATCTGACCATTATTACAGACTCCACAAGAACTCTGAAAGTGTGCTGTTGTATCTGACACCAAGATATGAGCTGCAGATGAAAGCTGTTACTTCCATGGATAAGGCTTTTTCTCCTGCATGTCCCAAAGCTGCTTGTGATTTGGGGAATTTAGAGGCTGATTCATCACCTTAAATATCTTTGTCATTGTCCCCAAACCGTCCCTGAGAAATGTGTTGAATTGTGAAAACTACAGTCAAAGTCTGTTAAGAACTCGTCTTTCATGTCGAGGATGACTACTGGTGACAAACCTTGTGTGTACGACTACGACCCTGAGATGAAGCAACAGTCATCAAAGTCTTCACACATCATCTCCACGACCAAAAAGGTGAGAGAGGTCTACAGCTTGACCAAGTGCATCTTCATCTTCTTTTTCCACATTCATGTATTGTGCATTTAGAATTCATCCCCAGGGACCAGACCATCAATAACAAGTTCTACTGCCAGATTTTCAGTTGTTTGATGGAGGACATTCTGCAATGCAACTGGATCTGTGGTGCACTGGTGTCAAAACTTTTGGATACCTCGTAGGTGGTACATGTGAAAGTAACATCCATATGAACAGCAGGACAAGTTTTCAAGCAGAATGTGAACCCACACACGTGACCATCCAAATTAAGCTTCTTAAGACCAGGCCACCTTCCTCCATTCCTCCATGGTCCAATTCTGACACTAACATGTCCATTGCAGGAGCTTTGTGTGGTGTTTGATGGTCAACATTGGGTCTCTGACCACTCAACTGTGTAGTCTGTGTGTTCTGGTCTCATTCTCTTAGACCCTGATACTTACAGCTGTATTCTGGAACACACCACAAAACCTGCTTTTTGGGAGATGATCTGACCCAGTTTTCAAGACATCACAAGCTGCCACCTGGTAAAGTTGCTCACATCCTTATGCTTATTCATCAACCTTTAAATTTGATGTAGGAATCTAAACACAGTAGAACATTTGGTCTCCTTATAATGGAATTCTTTAATGATGACATGACCCTTGAGTGCTGCACTAATAAAAATAAAGTAATACAAATCTATTAAAAGATAAACCTCCAGCATGTGAGATAGTAAACCTATGATTATAAGCTCCGCCCCCAAACCAGTCTACAAGCAGTCATGAGTTTGGACTCGAGAGTTGAGGCCGAGTGTGAAAATGTTCTTAAGACATTAATAGAAGTGTTAGTGGCTGCAGCAGTGTCTCTCATATGCAGGTGTTTCAGTTTAATAAAAACAGCATTGTGGTTTCTGAGTTTCTGAGACGGAGTGTTTCAGCACCTCACACTGACCTGCTTCATGCAAACTTCATTAGTGACTATAATGAGAAGAATTTCAACTGCAGAATCCAGAATGAATACAGTTCATCACCTCCACACAATGAGTGTTAGCATTGGAATTTTCATTTCCTGTAACGAGTGTGTTGTAGTGACCTGCACATTCACACCAGTAGCAGAGATCCTTATCATACAATGGAAAAGTTTATGCAGATGCACATAAACATGACCACAAACACCCCCCTCCCCACATGTATGCTCACATACACACACACACACACACACACACGCACACACACACACATATAGACACCACACATTTTTCACACTTTATATCTCTATAATTAGACATCAAGAAGAACAAGCTTATATTAACCCACGTTACTGTTCTTTAAGAGTTCATGCTCCGCCCACATCAACTATCTAACCAATCAAGTTGAGTTAAATTTGAGTGATGTAAAGCTGCTCAAACCAGAACACACACTTCCACTGAACATGGATCCAGAGGCAATGCAGTTTTGAAAACAGAAATATTTCTACCAGGTTGTGATCAATTGAGAGTTAAAGCACAGATGATCTCATGAAAATTGATTTCATTAATTATTTATGATTTTAATTTTGGTTATTATTAAGCAGCGTATCTTCATGGATTTATACCTGCAAACATGATGTCATTGTGATATGTGATTTATATCTGTGTAGGCCAGCATGAGACATGCATATTGTTTAATGTGATGGTGATTACAGTGATCCAGTCGTATGAAAGTGCAGTTTCATAAATCATGAAGGTTTTCTATAAACTCTGCTGGTCAGAACAACACTTTCCAGACCATCATAAAAATGGAAACTGGAAGTAACATGTGATGCCTGGATGGTGGCACACGCCCACTACAGGAAAAATGCTCTGAACACGACTGCAATGGTGCTGAATGGACAGCGGTGGTACATCACCAGTGTTGTAAAGAGACAAAAATCACATGTGAGAAGGGCGGGCTATGAAATGTGATTGGCGGCAGGCGGCTCAGCGAGGATGATGATGACTGCCAATCCCCAACATACCTTGGCCAAACTCCCTGAACCCACGACCGAGGATGCTGAACACACACATCTCTCACACACACACACTAAATGCACAACTACACACACGCCCAAGTTCACCACCAAAAAATCTTAATAAATACTGTTTCCATGTGCTTGTGTTCAGACTGATGCAGCAGCGAGGTGCTACACTGGTGGAGAATACGAGCATGAATACGGAACCCACCCTCAACCTCCCAAACCATGGACCCACTGTTGTAACACCTCCTAGAGACTAATCTCCAAGAAGATAACATGGAGTTGTTCTTACTCATAACGAGAGCATCAGGACATGGAAGAACTGGACAAAGAAAAAAAGGCCAATACAAAGAACACTGTTTGGGAACTGGTGCCACTCTTTAACTGAGGGGGATCCCGAAAGACAGACTAAGGTATAACCTTTGTATCCAAATGTATGTTTGGTCTCTCCAAGCTGTTGTGGTTTATGCTGCGAACCTGGAAATGATGGCCGTAAAACCAGAAGTGAGTGGAAGCTGGAGATGAAGATTGAGAGACAGCAAAAACTCCAGTTAAGCTCCAGCCTGAGCTCAGTAAAAAGTCCTGCTCCTAAACCAGCCTGAAATTGAGTTTTAAAATCACATACAATTGAATTAAATTGAGACATGTCACAGTCATAGAATGCACCGTTACCACAAATCAGTGTGAAATGTCTCTCTGTGAGATCTGCACTGGTCAGTTCTCAGGAATATTATTCTAAAATAGGAGCATCTCAGTGCTGATAACAGACCAGCATCCAGCTTCAAACCATTAACAACAGTGATTGTGTGTCACTGTGTGTGTGCAGACGTCTGTCCATGTGACTCCTGTGTGCTTCTTGAACATCACATCTCAGGTTCTGTCCGTGTTTCCTGTTATAATGAGCTCCACTCTTCAGGGAATGTTTCTATTAGATTTGGGGGTGTAGCTGTGGGGATTAATGTTCATTCAGCTACAGAAGCTTTAGTGAGGTCAGAATGTTGAGAGACTGCGGCGGCTCCAGATTCAGTTTATACCGAAGCTGTTCAGTGTGTTTGAGAAGTTCAGGGTTTTTGTGCAGGACAATTGAGTTTGTCCACTTCAACCTTCACACACTCTCTTCATGCAGCTGACTTTGTGCACACGGGTTTGTCATGCTGGAACAGTGTTTAAATCTTTTTGTTCTAGTGATAAAATAGTAAATCTGCAGCAAACAAACACTTTCTAATTCAAATTAAAATTTGATTGGTCACATACACATTCATACAGAGTACAACCAATCAAAATCAGACCCCAGTTTCAAAGCATCCAATCAGAGGTGAGTCTGAATCTGCTTTTACACTGCACACACGAGTTCACTCCCTCACTATCACTTCATCTGAACAGGAACAATGATCTCACTCTTTGTAGCTCTGTGTCTCTTTACATCAGGTCAGTTAGATTTTGTATATTTTTATATAAAATACATTAAAAATGATAAAATAATTTCAGTATATATTTGTGTTTATTACTGACATGCAGATGTTCGGTTTTGTTTCAGTGAAACCTTCTAACATCAAGGAGCTTCAGGTTCAGAAAGTAACGTGTGGAGAAAGTGTTACTATAAAATGTGACTTGTCCAGTGATAATGTTTCAGTTTGGTATAAACAGGATTTTGGAAGTTCCTCAGATGGTAGTGAGACGAGCTCATAGCCAAATCAGACCTGGTGAAGGATTTACAGATGGACGCTTCAGTATTAGTGATAATCAGTTTATTCTCACCATTAAAGACCTGAAAGAAGAGGATACAGGAACATATTTCTGTGCAGAAGTGCTGAAATCTTCACTAATCTTTGGATCTGGAACCCTTTTGATTGTTGAAGGTAAACAGTTTTACTCTGATAACCTGCTCCTGAACTCAAACTCATTCCAGATCAACACTTTATCTAGAATTCTCTCGAATTTCACACCACTGTTTATTTATAGTATTATTTTTACTAATTGATGTTAAAGCTGAGGAGATGAAACGACTTCCTCCGACTGTAACGCTGATGGAGAACGGAGACTCGCTCACACTCCAGTGTTCAGTACAAGAGTTTACTTCAAGCTGTGGAGACCAGAGTGTGTACTGGTTCAGACACGACTCAGAAGAATCTCCTCCAGGAATCGTTTACACTCATGGAGACGGCAGTGATGAGTGTAAGAAGAACTCTGAGGCTGGTTCTCCTCCACAGAGCTGTGTCTACACTCTCCCCAAGAGGAAGCTCCAGACCTCTGATAAGGGAACGTTCTACTGTGCTGTGGCTGCGTGTGGACAAATCCTCTTTGGGAATGGAACTGAAGTTAAAGAAGCAGGTGTGAATTTTAAAATGACTTTATTCTCCTGTGCAGGTTACAGAAGTACTGATCAGATGCATGTGTTCTTGCTGCTCTCCATTATTAGAGTTGGAGTTTTTACCTTCATGCTCATTATCTTTACAATAATCCTTATAGTTTTAAAATGAAGTTTAAAATAAACAATGTATTAATAGTAATTACAGTGGACATGATTTCTGTGTATGTGTGTGTGTGTGTGTGTGTGTGTGTGTGTGTGTGTGTGTGCTTATAGAGCACCTGCACGTTTAAAGTGACTGTTTTAAAAAGCTTTATGTTATTATGTTCTAAATAATATTGCACATGTACTTGTAATGCACAGATGGATCTGTTCTTCAAAAATTTTTGAGCCAAAAAGTTTCAGTTTTTAATGCATTTTATTTACCTGCTTTTTGCTTCATTAAAATGTGCTTTTATTTGCAAATTTTCACATGTAATATACTGTTTCACATGTAATATATAGTATGCTGTTTCATTAGAATATAATATAATATAATATAATATAATATAATATAATATAATATAATATAATATAATATAATAGGAATCTACACAGTTGCACGAACACAGTAGATGTATCTGGTCTGACCTTGGTGAACTCTTCTTGTAGAATTATGGACAAACACACTTGTCAGAGTTTCTACCATAATGCAGGCATGGATTCCTGATCACAGCACCCTGCACTATGATAATAACTGTTCAGATCCAGTCTCTTTCCCAGCTGAGTTGTTGCTCTTTAGCATAGTTTGATCTGGTATTCCAAAGGCTGGTCATACTGTGGCTGTCATTCCCCAGGAACTCCTTGACCACCACAGGAATACAAGTAGGAGTGATGCAGTACACATTCCCCCCTCACACCCCATAGTAATGTGGCCTGTTTGATACCACCTACAAATAAGCTGCTATAGAAATGTGGGTTTGTAAAGGTTTCCACTTCACCTAACAGGTTAGTTCTGAACACATTGAGGTCAAGGGTCACTTCCTGACTGTATGATTCTTAAGCCATGCTTATGCTAACTTAAGTGTAAGGCATTGTGCTTTCTAGCATATACAGAGCCGCTTGCATGTTTTATGTTCCACAACCCTACTTTTGTTATTAAAGACTTTAACTCGCTGTTTGCATCTTTCCTCTGGGTCCTTCTTGCCAGTCACTGACAAAATAATCTGGCCCAAACTGCTCCCCAGAGATGCTCAGGTATTGAAAGTCTATCTAAACACCTTGGCTCAGGTCTCAGGTTTCCAAAGGCACCAGTTCCAAGAGCTGTTGTCGGCATTCTGGGAGCTCAAACAATACCTGGTTTGATGCCACTAGACAGCCTAGACAGTCTGATCAACCTGGCCACCAGAATTGACCAGAGGATTTTGGAGCCCCTTGAAGAAAGGTGATCCTAACACCCAGAGCAGCCTGATCCTCAGACTATCACTGACAGAAAAGGAGAGGTGCCGATTTGAGGGGCTCTGCCTATATTGCAGGAATCAGGGCACATCACAGCCATTGTATATATATATATATATATATATATATATATATATATATATATATATATATATATATATATATATATATATTTTGTCCACGCTCTGAACCACGTGTGAAATCTGGCCAATAGGCAAGACGTGACGTCATAGGCAGGCGACGTCGCGTGAACCAGTAGGCTACAAGATGGCTGTGCGGTGGTAGCAACATTAGTTTCTGCAAAGAGAGAAGGTAAGTGCCGCAGGGATGCAGGAAATGTGTGGCATGGAGACACAGTCTCGTTCCCTCGGGGAAGTGGGGTTACATACGTAACCTACATTTACATTTACATTTGCGCCATTTAGCAGAGGCCCTTATCCAGAGTGACTTACAAAAGTGATTTGAGTCTCTAGTAATGAATAAATCTACACTGTTACGCAAGATTACAAACTTAATATAAATATAACTCTTGAATTCTACAAACTTGGAAAGTGCTAATTTAGGTGTTTCAGGACCTAAAGACGTTCCCCATTCGGGAACTTCGAGCTGCGTCGAAACGTTTTGGGAACGAGTGTCCAATCATGCCACACTGACCAGACACTGCCAAATGTGTGAGGGCCTCGGCACCTACACGCAGGACAGAGGAGCCCGGAGTGGCATAAACCCAACAAAGGTCAGCGGGGTGGACCAGCTACAACAGGTTGTGTGGGAGCCGTAGGCACCTTAGGTACGTACCCAGGTTTCATATACAGAAACACTCTGGCAATGCCAGGGGCAATTCCAGGCGGGACGGGCCATGAACAGTGCCCGCGGATCCCGATCCTCTTTAGGGAGGAAATCTCCATAAGAAAGGCGGTCTTGACCGACAGGAAACCAAGGGCCACTTCAGCCAATGGTTTAAAGGGGGGCTCGTGAAGTCTCACGGGTCACAAACAGATCCACCTGTGCTCTGTAGAACCTGCTCCACTACCTCGGGGTGGAGTTGCCATTCCCCAGGCCTCGGCCATTGTCTCGACAGGGCGTCTGCTCTGACATTCAACTGTCCCAGGATGTAAATGGCTCTCATTGAGTAGAGTTTGACCTGAGACCACAGGAGGACCACAGCCAATCATGACCGCTCCCCACCCCGTGAGGGAAGCGTCCGTCATAAGTGTTACGCGACGACAAGAAGTCCCTAAGATGGGGCCTCAGGACAGAAACATTGGGTCCTTCCACACATCCAGGGCTTGAAGGCCAGAAAAGTGGTTCTCTGTATTGGATAAAGTACACTCTTCCCGGCGTTCAGTCTGAACCCCAGTTCCGTCATGCAGGCGAGAATGACATCTTGATGCGGAACTGCCTGGTGTATTGAATGAGCCAATATCAAACAATCGTCAATATAATTCAAAATGCAGATGCACTGGAGCCGCAGTGGTGTCAGTGCTGTGTTCATGCACTTTGTGAAGGTACGGGGTGAGAGTGCTAGGCCGAACGGGAGGACCAATATTGGTAAGCTTTGCCACAAAAGCAACCTCAGGAACCTCCTGTGTGTGGGAAGGATAGCCACGTTGGAGCATGCGTCCTTTAGATCTAACATGACAAACCAGTCCTTGGACTTGATCTGAGACACGACCTCTTTGAGAGTGAGTATCCTGAACCCGAGCCTCACAAGTGAATGGTTCAAGGAGTAGAGATGTAGAATTGGATGCAACCCGCCATCCTTCTTCTCGGAACAACGAAGTACGGGCTGTAGTAGCCTGACTCTATAAACCGAGGAGGAGGGAACCACCTCGATGGCCCATTTTGTCAGGAGTGTACGCACCCCCTGTTCCAGGACCAGAGCCTGCTTGGGTCCCACCAGGGTGGAATCCCATTGAACCGGGGAAGAGAAGACCCGAACTGAATCGTGTACCCCTTCTCTACAGTACGCAGGACTCACCGAGAGACGTCTGGCAGCCCTCCCAGACTGACAGAAAGTTCCACAGGGGAACCAACCCCTTCGAGGCTAACCTCTGACCCACTCAGAGCGGCTGGAGTGGTGCTCTGCAGCTGATGACACCTCCTGAGCAGCGATTGTTTCGTCGGAATTACAGAGAGTGAACCGCTGGAGGAAAGGTGCGCCCTGAAACATGTCCTGTGGCAGGGCTAGCAGACCGTCCTCCTGAACCCGAATGGCTGAGGCAGCCTACTGTGGCCGTTGAACCCTCCTGAGAGGCGGTGGGTCTCCCCCATCCAGAACAAACTTTCGGGCGGAAATAGAGGGAGTTAACCACTGGAGGGAGGCTGCGTCCTGAAACAAATCCTGTGGCTGGGCCGACAGACCGATGTGAGCCTTCAGGACTTATACACCATGGCTTGTTTATTTAGAGGCAAGGACAATCCTCAGGTTGGCCTACTTGGGCTTAAAGCATCACCAGGGGCCCCTAGGACCTCCCCGAGCTGAGCAGCCCCACTGGAGTGGTGAGGAAGTACCATTGAAATGTCGCTGAGGTCTTCTGAACCCGCCAGCAATCGCCCTTACCTACAGCGTCACCAGATCAGGCCAGGAGGGGCCACCGTGGTGCTCAGAAGAAAGCCCTCACCATCTCTCATAGCAGACCAGCCTGGTATGCCAGCAACACACTCATCATGTGGAGGCAACCCGCAGCCTGACTTGCCATGTAGCCCTACCTACCAGCGCCAAAGTGGCTCTTTGTGGGCAAACTTTAATCAAAACAACTCTTGGGGAGAGATAGCTAGCTAGCGTCTTTTCCACAAGGCATCGTCCCGTAGACGCACTACTTAGCCCCAACTACATTCGCGCACAGCAAGAAACATTGGGAAAAGCACGTGCCGCACACGGGTCTCCCAAGACTTATACACCTCGGTGTGCAGGTTGGGGAAGGCACTGACGCTGTGACACGGGGTGCAGGAAGCGCTCATCCAGCTCACTGGATACGTGCTGCTTCTGCTTCATGACCGGCCAAGCTAGATCCAGCTTGGACACGGCCCGTGTCTTGACCTGGAGGAGCTCCTTGTACAGCACAGGCTGTGAGGAGTCCACAGGCTCGCTAACATCCATTATCGTATCCTCCTCTGAGAGAGAGACATGTAATGCCATGCCTCTCGCACTTGGAGAAGAAGCAGCTGCCAGCCAACTTGGAGGAAGAAATACGGAGCACCGCGTTACACGCACCGGGAGAAGGAACTGCAGATCGAGCACTCTCCCCAGGGAACGGAAGCTCGGCCAGCAGCCAGGAGCTCATAGCCACACGGCTAAAATGCTAATAGCCGATTCAAGAGCCGACTAAGCATGCTCCTAAGCTAAGCAAACAACATATTGGCTGAGTGTATCCCCCTGAAATGAAGCACGGCAAGCAGACAGAATTCTGCCTGCATGTAAGCTCATGACTGCACAGATAACATACACAAAGCGGCCAGATTTTACACGTGGTTCAGAGCGTGGACAACGCAGGGGCGTTCCCAAAGCATTTCGATGCAGCTCAAAGTTCCCGAATGGGGAAATGTGTATTCTATATTTTCAGAAGTATTGGGTCACCTGATCTTTCCTGCTATATGTGGTTCTATTCAGATCTCATCCCTACTAAATACCTTTGGGATGAATTTGAATGCTGACTGCACCCCAGGTCTCCTCACCTACATCAGTAAATTTCAGTCATTAAATGATTCATATTTACTAAACGGTTACTTTAAATGTCATTTCTTTCTCTGTTGTTTTGTACTTTAGGGTGAATTCAGACCTCACACAGTTAGAACACAGTCTCTAACACAGTTTGCAAAAATACTGCTATCAACATGCTACATAATATTTAAAAGATATTTTTATTAATGAACTGCAGCTCTGTTTAATTTTAGACTGAGATTTTAACATAAATACATTTGGACTGTTGACGTGTCCTAAAATAATTTAGTGCGAGATGTTGGCTAAAACATTCAGAAACCACAATGCTGTTTTTATTAACCTGAAACTTGAGTGAGAGAGAGAGAGAGAGAGAGAGAGAGAGAGAGCAGCTGCAGCCACTTACACTTCTACAAATGTGTTAAAAAGAGTTTCACACTTGACCTGAACTCTCATGAGTGCACACTAATGACTGTTTCTAGGTTTGTTTGGGGGGCCACTAAACCAAGACCACTAAAAGTGCACATCCCAAATTGGGTAAATGTTTAAACAGTGTTGTGCTCGTTACTAAAAAATAGTAACTAGTTACAGTTACTCGTTAGTTCATTCAAAAAGTAACTCAGTTACTTTGTTGATTACTTACACCTGAAAGTAATGCATTACTGTTAAAAGTAACTTTTTAGTTACTTTTTTAAAGAACCTTCTTTAATGTTCCCATTAATGCCCTTTTATGCGTTATGGTTTATACAAACACAAAACTTACTTAAACACACAGTAATTTTGAAACACTATTTTATTGAAGTCAGAGCAGCACAAACTGAATATATCACAAGGATTTCTGAAATAAATAACAAAACAAGCTGAATAATATATTCACAATCAAAAACTAAAGTGGCTTCTGCTGTTGTGTTGAGCTCTTAAACATGTTCCTTTTAAAAGAAAGAGAAGCAGTGGAGAGAAATTAGTTGATAATGATACAACCGCAACTGTGCACCTACAACATCTGGAGCAGTTCAGAATCAATATTTGTCTAATAACAGGACAAAAACATAAAAATGTAAATAAAATTCAACCTACTCACCAGAGATGCAGACTCATAATGTGCAGCGCCCCCAGAGGCTGTAATCCAGTACTACTGCTTGTATTCACTGTTCTGGAAGTGGAGAAGTGGTTTCCCGAGTTTAGGCAAGCTAGCTAGCTTTGGGGGTTGGCCGACTTCCTCACGATATCTAGCTCTTCTTGAAAAGCTAGATATTTCTCTTTCTCTGTAGGCATAAAAAAGTCCAACTCTGATGTATTAATGTGTGCAGAGCTACACACGTGTTTTACCAGTTGAACTTGGCTGCAACAGTTTCCCTCTGACCAACCAATCAGAGGACAGAAAAATGCTGACGCTATTCTGGGCCAGCGAGCTGCCGTGTGAGGAAAATATGAAATCTGATTGGTAAAAGGAACAGATCCATTGCTAATATTCTCTGAGGTAAAAAGGCCAGCAGTACTGATTCTGAAGGCTCTGGGCAGATTAGATTGACATGGCAACACATAGAGGCTGAAATCTGATTGGACAAAAAAATCGACCATCCACATACACGTACTGGAAGCAGTGCAGCCGAGAGAAACGCTACCACTTGAAGAGAATAAACTGTTGGAATAAATTAATACAATTTCATGGAACAAATATTAGAATTAAGGTTGTAAATGTAGGTCAGTGCTTCTGATAGTGTTCAGACCAGCAGAGAAGGGTTTGCCCTGACGGCCCACCACTGGTGATCAGAAGGTCGGGGGTTCAAACCTTTTCAACATGGTCCTTAACCCTCTCTGCTCCAGGGGGACATAAAGCATGACTGACCCTGTGCTCTGACCCTCACAAGCTGGGAAATGTGGAAAAACTATTTCACTCTGCTGTAATGTACATGTGACCAACAAAAGCTTTTTCTCTAAATTTCGTCCTGAAGCACTTAAAGGCCCTTAGTATTTCTGGAGAAGTAGAAAATGGATGATGTTTACAGATGTGCAGGAGTCAATAATGTGTAACTAATTTAAAGTCTTTACAGAATTCATGATATTTAGCATCTTTATCAAACTCCTAAACAAAAAACATTCCAAAATAAAAGTTTAAGAAGAATTTCACAAAAAAAAAAAATTATAATCTAAAAATCATGTGCACTATTTTAAGAGAAATGTTCATAAAAACATATAAATATCAATATAAACCTTTCATGAAAAAAAAATAAAGCAGGTTGTTTAACACAAATAAAATACATTATTCCACATCCATCATGTAAGATAAATTATTACACTAAACAGGTTTGGAAATAGTGATAAATTACAGCAATAAAAATGTTTTCTGATTAAAATATGACACGTTTGTCTACAAACTGGGGAATAATTCAATTTCTATTGATTTTCAAGTCTGAACTCATTTCTTTGGATCTATTTGATTCGAACTTGTGCATAAACGTCTTCATGTCTCTGGTCTCTGGATGTTCTGGAGGATGAAGGTTTCTTAGCAAAACTCACAGCTGCATAGTTCAAGACATCTTCATCATCAGCCTGATAAAGAACAAGAGGTGTTTATACACCAGAGTGGATTAAAGACTAAAAAGAATGAGTCCATTGATATTTAGTAAATGGTTTAGTAAAATTCTCTGTACATTGTGGATTGTAGGTCAGATGTGGATTTCTTTATCAGAATAGAATCACAGTGAATAGAAGACTGGATTACCTGATTGCTGCTGATTTCAGGCTTTCGTGATGAAGCACCTGAACAATAATATAGAAAAGGAAATTTTAAATGTAGAAAAAAATTCACATTTTGGTAAAAATTAAATAATAATAATTAAACAAACCTTTTCTATGATTTTTAAATAAAACTCCAACCAGAACCATGATTACAATAACAGATATTATACTGAAGGTCATTAAGGCATAAAGAATCCAATGCTTTTCAGCTGAAATGATAAAAAATGTAAAACTTAATAAATGATCTAATATTAATATTAACAGGGAAAATTCACTAATGAAAATTGTGTTATTGAAAATGAAAAGAAGATTATTCGAACAAAACGTACTCTTATGGTTTTCATCACTGCTGGTTGAATTCTGGTGTGTAACAGAACCTGTGATCTTGTTTTCTGGTCCAGGTGAAGGACAGAGTTTCATCTCTTTATCTTTATAAATCAATTAGAAAAGCAGCAGATGAACAGAAATGATAGTAAATATGAATAAAGTGAAATCCTCAACATTTACTGCATATGTACACATAATACTGGTTAAAGTGTTGATCTGGAATTAGCAGCTTATCAGAGTCAAACTGTTTACCTTCAAATTGCAGACGTGTTCCAGATGTGAACTTTATTGTAGTTAACTCCATTTCTCCACAGAAATATTCTCCTCCATCATCTTCTCTCAGGTTCGTAATGTTGAGATCAAACTGATGCTCATTTACAGTAAAACTGAAGCGATTATCATTAAATCCATCAGTAAATGTGTAGTTATTTGTCCCGTAACGTTTTGCAAAAAACTGAGGCACTTTTCCAAAACTCTGTCTGTACCAGACTACTTTACTTTTGTCTGTGATCAGACTGAGATCACACGCTATAGTTACATCTTCTCCACTCTTTACTGTTCTCACGTGAAGCTCCTTGATGTCAGATGTTTTTACTGTAAAAAGTGTGTGATATTTAATGGTTAATGATGTCAGTAAATGAGGTAAATATGTAATATTACTATTTGAAATAAAAGATTTGAAAATGTTCTCACCAGCTGTGCAGAGACAAAGCAGAGAGTAAAGCGCCACAAAGAGTGAGATCATCGTTCCTGTTCAGACACAGTGATAGTGAGGAAATCAACTTGTGTGTTCAGTAGAAAAGCAGCTCTCACTCACACCTGATTGGATGATTTGAAGCTGTGGACTGATCTGATTGGTTCATTCGCTCTAATGATATGTGAATCTCTCTTTGTGTTCTCGTCTCTTCTGATGCTGTGACGAGTCACATGACTATGCGGATATGATCTACTACAGCTTTATCAATCGTGTGAGCACATACAGGGTTTTAGGGTAAATATTAGACTTTTGGGGAAAATGTCACCAGTGTTATTGAAGATGGAGACACTAGAAAAGTTTACCGTAGACTGATTGTGTACCCAAAGGCAGTTCAGAGGTCACTGATCTTGTGTCTGTTCATAAAAAAAATACAAACTTAAACCTTAGTGATGGAAAGAAATTTTCCAGATAGAATTAAAGCTTTTCTGCTGGTGGAACCAGAATAAATGTAAAGTCACACTCTCAGGAGGTGAGGGAGCAGTGGGAGAAGCCGGTTGATAAACTAGAATAAAGTCTTTAAAACATTAATTATAAAATGTTACAGGTGTTGAATGTGATGAATTTGCATTAAAATGTTTTTGCCATCAACACTGATGTATGAGGAGGATGTTGTGTCCTGTATTATGGGTAGAGGGCGCTCTAAGGGATTGGATTCAGTATTATAGTGGAATAATAGTGAGAAAGACACGAATGGAGAAGGCAACATGTGATGAGTTTGTGGTTAATGATCATTAAAAGAAAAGTTATCAGTCTGCTCTATGCTGAGCTTCATGTCTACACTGTAGTCTTCCTCTACTACCACACATATTACAACTTTCAAGATAATGGACACGGCCTGTGGCTTTAAGATCTCTTCAGATCCATGGTCCTCTTGAAAACTGTGGTCTGAGGTTTAGAAATATATTTCCAAGTAAAGCGCTGCACTTTAATGTTCAGTGATATTTCATGTCGCACTTCTGTATCTCCAAATATTTTCTGGTTCATTTGTATACACACAAATTAGCCATAACTTTAAATCCACACTCTATTATTGTGTAGCTTTTCCTTGTGCTCAGCCAAATAAACCTGCTCACGGACACACACTCACCAGTCTGAATCTTAGTCAGAGGATAAAACTGTAAACTAATATTCTATAAAGGGGGAGTGGGAGCTCAGTGTTTAAAGCTCAGGGGTTCAAGCCTCGGTATCACCAAGCTGCCACTTTTGGGCCCTTGAGCAAGGCCCTCAACTCTCTGTGCTCCAGGGGTGTCGTATCATCTCTGACCCCAGCTTCTGAGCAAGCTGGGATATGTGAAAAAAGAATTTCACTGTGCTGTAATGTATATGTGATAAATAAAGGCTTTTCTATTAAGTAGCTGCTCAATGCTGCTCGTGTTTTAAGAATAGTTGATTTAGGCTCTTTGTTATAAGTCAGTGATTGTCAGAAATCAGAAGGTCCCAGATGTTGAGCTCTATGTTGTGCTCTATTTTAAATCACAGTGAGACCTTTAAAATTATACGAAACATGTAAAGGTAAAATTCATACATTCCTTCATGAAATAATTACAGTATGCAAGTATATTAGTTTGAATTCCGGGAACTTCTAAATAACCTTTCCATGACCCGGCCGTATCCCCAGGAGGGAAAGAGGGGGCTTAAGGATGGGTGAGAGAGCAGCTGAACAGATGAGATGAATTAAAATGTTTATTGTTTTGTTGCATGGCAGATCTCGGGGTCTGACCTCATTGAGAGATCTGACCTTCATTACAGATTCCACAAGAACTCTGAAAGTGTGCTGTTGTATCTGACACCAAGATACGAGCTACAGATGAAAGCTGTTGCTTCCATGTATAAGGCTTTTTCTCCTGCATGTCCCACAGCTGCTTGTGATTTGGGGAATTCGGAGGCTGATTCATCTCCTTAAATTTCTTTGTCATTGTCCTCAAACCATCCCTGAGAAATGTGTTGAATTGTGAACACTACAGTCAAAGTCTACCAAGAACTCGTCCTCCATGTTGAGGATGATTACCGGTGACAAAACTTGGGTGTACCAGTACGACCCTGAGATGAAGCAACAGTCTTCACACATCATCAAGGTAACATTGTCAAAGTAACATCCATATAACCAGAAGGACAGGTTTTCAAGCAGAATGTGATGCCACACACTTGACCATCCAAATGAAGATTCTTAAGACCAGGCCACCTTCCTCCATTCCTCCATGGTCCAATTCTGACACTAACATGTCCATTGCAGGAGCGTTGTGTGGTGTTTAAGGGTCAGCATGGGGTCTCTGACCACTCAGCTGTGTAGTCTGTGTTTTCTGATTACATTCTCTTAGACCCTGATACGTACCTCTGTATTCTGGAACACACCACAAAACTTGCTTTTTGGAAGATGCTCTGACCCAGTTTTCAAGACATTACAAGCTGCCACCTGGTAAAGTTGCTCACATCCTTATGCTTTTCATCAACCCTTAAATTTGATGTAGGAATCTAAACTTTCCTTACAGTAGAATATTTGGTCTCCTCATAATGGTATTCTTTAATGATGACATGACCCTTGAGCGATGCACTAATGAAAATAAAGTAATACAAATCCAGTGGGGCAAAAAAGTATTTAGTCAGCCACCAATTGTGCAAGTTCTCTACCATTTGAAAAAGACGAGAGAGGCCTGTAATTTTCATCATAGGTACACTTCAATTATGAGAGACAAAATGATAAAAAAAAATATCTAGAGTTAGTGTTACCTGTATTAATGGCACCTGTTTAAACTCGTTATCAGTATAAAAGACACCTGTCCACAATCTCAAACAGTCAGACCCCAAACTCCACTATGGCCAAGACCAAAGTGCTGTCAAAGAACACCAGAAAAAAAATTGTAGACCTGCACCAGGCTGGGAAGACTGAATCTGCAGTAGGTAAGCAGCTTGGTGTGAAGAAATCAACTGTGGAAGCAATTATTAGAAAATGGAAAACATATAAGACCACTGATAATCTCCCTAGATCTGGGGCTCCACGCAAGAACTCACCCCATGGGGTCAAAATTATCACAAGAACGATGAGCAAAAATCCCAGAACCACTCGGGGGGGGGGGACCTGGGATATGACCTGCAGAGAGCTGGGGCCAAAGTAACAAAGGCTACCATCAGTAACACACTACGCCGCCAGGGACTCAAATCCTGCAGTGCCAGATGTGTCCACCTGCTTAAGCCAGTACATGTCTGGGCTCGTCTGAAATTTGCTAGAGAGCATTTGGATGATCCAGAAGAGGATTGGGAGAATATCATATGGTCAAATTAAACCAAAGTAGAACTTTTTGGTAAAAACTCAACTTGTCATGTTTGGAGGAGAAAGAATGCTGAGTTGCATCCAAAGAACACCATACCTACTTTGAAGCATGGGGGTGGAAACATCATGCTTTGGGGCTGTTTTTGTGGCAAGGGACGCCTGATCCGTGTAAAGGAAAGAATGAATGGGGCCATGTATCATGAGATTTTGAGTGAAAACCTCCTTCCATCAGCAAGAGCATTGAAGATGAAACGTGGCTGGGTCTTTCAGCATGACAATGATCCCAAACACACCACCCGGGCAAAGAAGGAGTGGTTTCGTAAGAAGCATTTCAAGGTCCTGGAGTGGCCTAGCCAGTCTCCAGATCTAAACCCCATAGAAAATATTTGGAGGGAGTTGAAAATCTGTGCTCTAGAGGAGATCTGCATGGAGGAATGGGCCAAACTACAGTGTGTAAAAACCTTGTGGAGACTTACAAAAAAAAGTTTGATTTCTGTCATAGCCAACAAAGGGTATATAACAAAGTATTGAGATGAACTTTTGTTATTGACCAAATTCTTATTTTCCACCATAATTTGCAAATAAATTCTTAAAAAATCAGACAGTGTGATTTTCTGGATTTCTTTTTTCTTATTTTGTCTCATAGTTGAAGTGTACATATGATGAAAATTACAGGCCTCTCTCATCTTTAAGTGAAAGAACCTGCACAATCGGTTGACTAAATTCTTTTTTGCCCCACTGTCTATTAAAAGATAAACCTCCAGCAATGTAGCATGTGAGAAAGTAAACCTATGATTATAAGCTCCGCCCCCAAACCAGTCTACAAGCAGTCATGAGTTTGGACTCGAGAGTTGAGGCCGAGTGTGAAAATGTTCTTAAGACATTAATAGAAGTGTTAGTGGCTGCAGCAGTGTCTCTCATATGCAGGTGTTTCAGTTTAATAAAAACAGCATTGTGGTTTCTGAGTTTCTGAGACGGAGTGTTTCAGCACCTCACACTGACCTGCTTCATGCAAACTTCATTAGTGACTATAATGAGAAGAATTTCAACTGCAGAATCCAGAATGAATCCAGTTCATCACCTCCACACAATGAGTGTTAGCATTGGAATTTTCATTTCCTGTAACGAGTGTGTTGTAGTGACCTGCACATTCACACCAGTAGCAGAGATCTTTATCATACAATGGAAAATGTCATGCACATAAAGAGGACCACAAACACCCCCCACACACACACACACACACACACACTCACATGCATGCTCATATACACACACACACAGACACACGCTCATACACACATATAGACACACACCACACTTTTTTCACACTTTTTTTCAGAAGAACAAGCTAATGTTAAACCCACATGACTGTTCCTTTAAGAGTTCATGCTCCGCCCACATCAACACTCCAACCAATCAAGTTGAGTTAAATATAAGTGATGTAAAGCTGCTAAAACCAGAACACACACTTCCACTGAACATGGATCCAGAGGCAATGCAGTTTTGAAAACTGAAATATTTCTACCAGGTTGTGATCAATTGAGAGTTAAAGCACAGATGATCTCATGCAAATTTATTTCATTATTTATTTATGATTTTATTTTTGGTATCAGCACTCAAGCAGCGTATCTTCATGGATTTATACCTGCAAACGTGATGTCATTGTGATATGTGATTTATATCTGTGTAGGCCATCATGAAAAAAAAAAACGTAAGTAACATGTTGTGATGTCTGGAAGCCAACAATTTCACACACTCCCATGTTCACCACACCAAAAGATCTAGAGTGAGCACTACTCTGTTTCTATGTCCTGAGATGATGTAGATTGATGATGCGGAGTCGTTCTTACACATTTGGAGAGCATCGTGACACAGAAGAACTGGGCAGAGAAGGAAAGGCCGCTCCAAAGAATTTGTTTGGGAACTGGTGCTCCTCTTTAGCTGAGGGGGATCCCGAAACACTGACCAAGATTTACCCTTTGTATCCAAATTTATGTCTGATCTCTGCCAGCTGTTGTGGGTCACGCTGCAAACCCGGACATGCGGGTCGTGAAACCAGAAGTGAGTGCCACGAGCCCAGAAGAACAGTTTTCATCTCCAGCCTGAGGTCAATGAGAGCCTCCCCAGCAGAGCTCACTCCAGATGCTGACATGGAGGCCTGCTCCTGCTGGAGGTGGTGCAGTAACCCACACCTGCCTCTTGAATATCAAACATCTTACATGACAAATGGAATTATATAAATTGTTTATACATTGTATAGATAAAGAGAGAAATTATTCGGTTCTATTCTTCTTTAAGTTCCTTCCTTTTGAGTCTTTTTTCTCCTTAATGTCTCTTCATCCTTTCAGCTCAGGAAGATTCTCCTCACCACAGCCTCCTTTGGCTCATTCATAAAAGAAAATGTTTTTCATATTTTTCAAATATATCTGGAAAATCTTAAATATTTCTGTAAAACATCTGGACTCCTAGACTGCAGCAGCACTTTTTTATGTTCTGCATAATTAAGTTTGAATATATTTTATACAGGGGAGTCATTAAATGATTCATATCTACTAAAAGGTTTGATTCTACTGTAAATAAAACTAATTCTTTCTCTGTCATTATGTAGAGTGGAAACAGAACTCACACCGTTAGAACACAGTCTCTATCACAGTTCACATAAATACTGCTGTCAACATTCTACATAAAACTTTAAAGATATTTTTATTAATGAACTTCTGCTCTGTTGGATTTTAGACTGAGATTCCAGCATGAAGACATTTGGACTGTAATTACTGAAAATAATTCAGTGTGAGTTGTTTCCTAAAACACACACACAAACCACAATGCTGTTTTTATTAAACTGAAACAACTGTATGTGAGTGAGTGCTGCTGCATCCACTAACACTTCTACACATGTGTTCAAAATGTTTTCACACTCGACCTGAACCCTCATAAGTCCTGTCTTAAGACTGCTTCTAGGTGTGTTTGGGGGCGGGGCTTAAAATTACAGGTTTGCTTCACACAGAGAATCTGATTATTTACTATTAAAGTTTAGCTTTGAAATACTCTCTAATAATTATTTCTTAAATCTCAGGTACATGTTTTTAATCACATGGAACAGCTGATTAAAAGCTAAAATAGTAGAATTGCTAATGATTATTTCTTTCCTGGCAGCGACTCTTCAGTAGTTTCCTGACTTGGTCTTGTGATGAACCCACATTTACGTTTTGTTTTTCTATTTAATTATTTTATTTTGATTTGATTCTGTATTTTATTTTGTCATAAGGTCATCTATTTGTCTAATTAAGTACATGGCAATAACATAACGATAAGTAATATACAGTGATAAAGATATTATCAATGTTTAATCCTCTTATGCTTCGTTTGCATGGAGAGCAGAGAAAAGGAAGAAACATAGAAAAGAGTTCATGAGCAGGTCAAAGAGTTCGGATACGGTCAAATGGCTAGTGATCATCTCAGCATGCTTTGTGATTGGTTCATTCTTGATCACACGCGATAAAGCGTGAATTCGCGGAGAAGAACTTTCGGGAAGCGCGTTTTCGGTGGAATTACGGACAAGCTTGGGATGCACTTCATTGTCACGAGGGACATGGTTGGACTATATATCTTCTCACTTTTTGGATCCCTTTCGTTGCACAGATATCGTGGACTTTCTCGGGAGTGGATACCATATTTTCTTTTTTGGGATGTTTTCCAGGATTTTTCGCGCCATTACCATTTTGAAACAGTGACAGAGACACTACGTGCATGCATGTGCGGTAGGATAGTCGACATGGCCATGCCAAAAGGACAGTGAGATGTATCAACAGACTACTGGTAATGTTAATAAGTTTCAGGGGTGATTTGAATGTGAACCTTTTTGTTTTTGTTTTGTCTAAGATCTAAAAAAATGTAGTGAGTTGTAAACTTATCTCAAATGGGTTTCAGATAAATGGTTGAAACGGATTCATGACTCCATGCCTGTATTTGCTGCTTTCCTAGTACGTAACAAAAATTGGGGGCTTGTCCGGGAGCTTTACCATTTTTACGAGTCATTTGCATTAAGTTAGCATTTATTGAATACAAGTGATTGTTTTTTTTTCTTTCCTCTCGTAATTATGGCAGCAGCAGTAAAAGAGTTTTTGGAATTACCTACTGTTAAGGGTCTGCAGCAATTGAGAAAAACTGATTTATTGGAAGTTGCTAAGATGCTAAAATTAGCTGGTTTGAATGTAAGTTACGGAAAAGAAACGATTGTAAAAGTGATAGCACAACATTATCATGATGAGGGTGTTTTTACAAGTGAAGACTTGGCTCAATTTGGAGCATCTGATGTGGAGCCTCAACCTAAAAGTGGCTCAGACATAGAGTTAAAGATACGACTGATTCAGTTGGAGAGAAAAAGAGAAAAAGAACGGGCTGATGAGAGAGAGAAAGAAAGACAGTTTGAACTGGATAAATTGAAATTGGAAAGAGACAGAGAAGATAGAGAAAGAGAAAGACAGGAACGAATGGAAAAGGAAAGGATGCTGATTGAAAGAGAAAGAATAGAGCTGGAAAGAGAAAAAATAGAAAAACAGCTTGAGTTAGCAAAGCTAGGAAAAGCAGATCCATTAAATACAAACAAATTCAGTGCTAGCAGAGAAGTGAGGTTAGTTCCTCCTTTTGATGAGCTGGAGGTTGACAAATATTTCCAGCATTTTGAAAAAGTGGCCGAGAGTTTGAAGTGGCCCAATGAGTATTGGTCTTTGATGCTGCAAAGTGTTATAAAAGGAAAAGCTCAACAAGCTTATTCAGCTTTGTCTGTTGATGATGCTTCGAACTATGATGTGGTTAAGCAAGCCATTTTGTCAGCTTACGAGTTGGTTCCGGAAGCTTACAGACAGAAATTTAGGAGTCTCAGAAAGATTGATAGTCAGACATATGTTGAATTTGCTCATGATAAGGAGGTGTACTTTGAGCGTTGGTGTACATCTAGAGCAATCAATGGTGATTTCAAGAAATTAAAAGACTTGATGTTGGTTGAAGAATTTAAGCGGTGTGTTAAGGATGATATTAAGTCTTACCTGGATGAGAAAGATGCGTCCACACTACATGAAGCTGCTAAGTTGGCAGATGAGTATTCACTCACTCATAAGTCTAAGTTTGGATCTCATGATAAGCCATATCCACCTAAGAAGAGTGGTGGTAAACTTAATTCAGCCCAGACCACAGAGGTTAAAGACAGAAGTGCTGATGTTAAGAAAAAGTTTGGTGATACCAAGAAGGAGACGCCTACGGGTCCTACATGTCATTATTGCAAGAAACCGGGTCATATCTTGTCGGAGTGCCCAATTCTTCAAAGAAAGAGAGAAAAGGGGCCCTTGCCTAATGCTTTGGTGAAGTCTGTCACAGAAATGCCTATTGAGTTTGGTTCACGTGAATCATTTTGTCCTTATGATGCCAAAAAGGCTGAGTCGTCTGATCTTCTAAGGGAAGAGTTTCTTCCTTTCGTGTCAGAGGGATTTGTTTCTCCAAGTGAAAATTCTCCTTCTCAACCCATTCGAATTCTCCGTGATACTGGGGCTTCCCAATCACTTTTGTTAAAAGAGGCATTGCCCTCCTGTGGAAGTGAAGACAAGGCGATGGGGGACTTTATTCTTGTTCAGGGTATTGAGGGGAGAATTGTGACCGTACCTTTGCACTCCGTGTTTCTGAAGTCAGACTTAGTAACAGGACAAGTTAAAGTGGGGCTCATGTCCAGCCTCCCTGTCAAAGGTATTTCTCTTTTACTCGGCAATGACTTAGCTGGTGGAAAAGTCATTCCCTCTGTTCAGTTGACCTCTAAGCCAAGCATTAAAGATGAGTCTAAGTTAGACTTGGAATTTTTCCCTTCATGTGCAGTGACTCGAGCTATGGCCAACCAGGCCCGAGAAGAGGAGAACTCTGTACAATCTAGCACGTTGTTGAAGCATGACCTTGATCGTTCAGGTCATAGGTTAGATAGTGGCTCTAGTAAGAGTTCATGTTTTAATGAGTTGTCAGATACTTTTCTTGGAGCAGTCTTTGATCAAGATGTTATTAGTTTGCCACAAGAAGTTGGGAACGATTCGCATGTGTCTGATGGTTTATCTTTGTCAAGAAAGCAATTAATCACTGAGCAAAGCAGTGATCCTGAGATTGCTGAATTGAGAGAAAAAGCTCTCCCTGATGAGGAAATTGTCAAAGTGCCCGTTGGGTTTTACCTGAAAGACGGGGTTTTGATGCGGAAATGGCGTCCTCCTGATATTCCTGCCAATGAAGATTGGGCAGTTATTAACCAAGTTGTTGTACCTAAAGTTTATAGGAAGGACATACTTACCATGGCACATAGCTTACCTCTAGGTGGTCATCTTGGTGTTAACAAGACTGTTAACAAGATCATGAAGCAATTCTTCTGGCCAGGTTTGCGCAAAGATGTTGCAAACTTCTGTCGCACATGCCACACTTGTCAGGTGGTGGGTAAACACCAGTTTGACCCTCCTGTGGCACCATTGAAACCTATCCCAGCCTTTGGTGAGCCTTTCTCAAGGGTTCTCGTGGATTGTGTGGGGCCTTTACCCAGAACAAGAACTGGAAATGAGTACATGGTGACTATCATGTGTGCTTCAACAAGGTTCCCTGAAGCAATTCCACTCAGAAATATCAAAGCAGTCACTGTTTCTAGGGCCTTGATAAAATTTTTCACTTTGTTTGGGCTGCCAAAAGAAATTCAATCAGATCAGGGTAGTAATTTTACTTCCGGATTATTCCAGCAGGTTACTTACCAGTTGGGAATTAAGCAGATTACATCAAGTGCATATCATCCTGAGAGCCAAGGTGCTTTAGAAAGATTTCATTCCACCCTGAAAACCATGATTCGGACATACTGCTTTGAGAATGAGAAGGATTGGGATGAAGGTGTTCATTTGTTGTTGTTTGCGGCTAGAGAGTCAATCCAAGAGTCTCTGGGTTCCAGCCCTTTTGAGCTGGTTTTTGGACACCAGGTAAGAGGACCGTTAGCCCTGCTGGGTGAGCAGTGGTCCAACAACAACACTCATGTTAATTTGTTGGATTATGTCCTTAATTTCAAAGAGAGACTTAATAGAGCCTGTGCACTAGCCAAGGAAAATCTTAAGGCTACTCAAGGGAAGATGAAAACTTGGTATGACCGCAAGGCTAGGGCAAGAACATTTAAGCCAGGAGAGAGAGTGCTTGTTTTGTTCCCACTGCAGTCCAATCCCCTACAGGCTAGATTCCATGGACCTTATGAGATCCATTCCAAGGTTAATGACCTCAATTACATTGTGACCACTCCAGATAGGAGAAAGGCCAGACAGTTATGCCACATCAACATGTTGAAACCCTACCATGATAGGTCTGTGCAGATTGTCTCAGTTGTTAGCCAGGGTGAAAGTGCTGTAGATGATGATTGTCAGGAGGAGGCACCCTCCATCAAACCCGAAATCATTTCCTGTAAATTGTCCAATTCTGAGATTCTGCAGAACCTTGATGTGAAAATGTCACATTTAGAGCCTTGGCAGCAAGCTCAAATGATGGACTTGGTGCTTCAGCATCGAGATTTGTTTCCTGATGTTCCTAAAAGAACTCATGTAGCAGTTCATGATGTTGATGTAGGTAATGCTCAACCACTCAAACAACATCCGTACAGGATGAGTCCTGAGAAATGTAGGCTAGCTGAAGAGGAAGTGGCTTACATGTTAAAGAACAACATCATCACACTCCAATTGGAGCTCTCCGTGTGTGCTTGTACCCAAGCCTGATGGTAGTACAAGATTTTGTACAGACTATAGAAAAGTCAATGCTGTTAGCAAGACTGATGCTTTTCCAATCCCAAGGGTAGATGATTGTATTGACAAAGTGGGACAATCAAAGTTCCTCACTAAGATTGATTTGTTAAAAGGTTATTGGTGTGTTCCATTAACTAAACAAGGTAGAGAAATATCTGCTTTTGTAACGCCTTCTGGGCTGTACGAATATCAGGTCCTCCCATTTGGAATGAAAAATTCACCAGCCACGTTCCAAAGAATGATTCATGCAGTGATCAGAGATTTGCCCAACACTAGTGCTTACATAGATGATTTGGTGACTGGGAATGAAACTTGGGAAAGTCATCTCAGAGATGTTGGCAGACTGTTTGAAAAATTGTCAGAAGCCAACCTAACAGTTAACTTGGCTAAGAGTGAATTTGGATGTGCTCATGTAACATATCTGGGACATGTTATTGGTCAAGGTCAGGTAGTTCCAGTTGATGCTAAGATCCAGGCAGTATTGGCCTTTTCCTGTTCCCACCAATAAGAAAGCTTTGAGGAGATTCTTGGGAATGGTGGGATATTATCGCAAGTTTTGCATGAACTTTGCTGATGTCGCCTTACCCCTGACAAATTTGCTTAAGAAAACAGAGAAGTTTGTCTGGAGCGAATCCTGCCAAAAGGCATTTGACAAACTTAAGTCCATGTTATGTCATTACCCTGTGCTCCAGTCTCCTGATTTTAATAAACCATTTTCAGTGGCCGTAGATGCTAGCGATGATGCTGCTGGTGCAGTGTTGCTACAACAGGATGACAGCGACAAGGTGGAGCACCCTGTGGCATATTTCTCCAAAAAGTTCAACCGGCATCAAAGAAACTATTCAACCATCGAGAAAGAGCTATTAGCTTTGATTCTAGCACTACAACAGTTTGATGTTTACTTATGTACATGTCAGAAACCCCTCATTGTTTATACTGATCATAATCCATTAGTGTTTTTGAGTAAGATGAGGAACAAAAACAGAAGATTGTTAAACTGGAGTTTAATTTTACAAGAGTATGACCTTGTAATAAAGCATGTTAAGGGTAAAGATAATGTTATTGCTGATTGTCTATCTCGATGTTAAAAAAAAAAAAAAGTTATTGATAGACCTGTCTGAAAATTTTGATCTATGGGATCAAAATTTTCCCTTTTAAGGGGGAAGGTGTGATGAACCCACATTTACGTTTTGTTTTTCTATTTAATTATTTTATTTTGATTTGATTCTGTATTTTATTTTGTCATAAGGTCATCTATTTGTCTAATTAAGTACATGGCAATAACATAACGATAAGTAATATACAGTGATAAAGATATTATCAATGTTTAATCCTCTTATGCTTCGTTTGCATGGAGAGCAGAGAAAAGGAAGAAACATAGAAAAGAGTTCATGAGCAGGTCAAAGAGTTCGGATACGGTCAAATGGCTAGTGATCATCTCAGCATGCTTTGTGATTGGTTCATTCTTGATCACACGCGATAAAGCGTGAATTGGAGAAGAACTTTCGGAAGCGTTTTCGGTGGAATTACGGACAAGCTTGGGATGCACTTCATTGTCACGAGGGACATGGTTGGACTATATATCTTCTCACTTTTTGGATCCCTTTCGTTGCACAAATATCGTGGACTTTCTCGGGAGTGGATACCATATTTTCTTTTTTGGGATGTTTTCCAGGATTTTTCGCGCCATTACCATTTTGAAACAGTGACAGAGACACTACGTGCATGCATGTGCGGTAGGATAGTCGACATGGCCATGCCAAAAGGACAGTGAGATGTATCAACAGACTACTGGTAATGTTAATAAGTTTCGGGGGTGATTTGAATGTGAACCTTTTTGTTTTTGTTTTGTCTAAGATCTAAAAAAATGTAGTGAGTTGTAAACTTATCTCAAATGGGTTTCAGATAAATGGTTGAAACGGATTCATGACTCCATGCCTGTATTTGCTGCTTTCCTAGTATGTAACAGTCTTTAGTGTTTTACTTCACTGGTCTCGACTTTCTGTTACTTTTCTTTCACCAGGAAATGCTGATAAATTAATAAAAACAGCTGGTGGAGCCAGAACAAGAAGTATAATAATAATAATAATAATAATAATAATAATAATAATAATAGAAGTATAATAAGTAATTGTAGTAAGTGAACAGTTTAGATCAGTTCTTTTCCACAGATGATGATGGGTGTTGGGGAAAAGAGTGAAATAAATGTTGTACATGTGATAAAGGCTTTTTCTCTATATTTACTCCTGTAGCACTTAACAGCCTTTAGTATTTCTAGAAAAGTGGAAAATGGATGATGTTTACAGATAATGTGTAATAATGAGGAACTAATTTAAAATCATTACAGAACTCATGAGATTTAACATCTTTATAAAACTTCCATACAAAACAAATCCAAAACTTTAAACATCATTCACAATGATCCATTTCCTGATTTAATCTCCAGCATCAAACAAAAATATCCATTTTACATTCTAGAAATCATGTGCACTTTTTCCAAGAGAGAATGTCTAAAATAAAACATCCCGAATATACACAAATAAAAGCAGACATTATTCCACATCTGTCATGTAAAATAAATGATTACACTAAACAGATTTGGAAATGGTGATAAATTACAGCAATAAAAATGTTTTCTGATTAAAATATGACACGTTTGTCTACAAACTGGGGAATAATTCAATTTCTATTGATTTTCAAGTCTGAACTCATTTCTTTGGATCTATTTGATTCGAACTTGTGCATAAACGTCTTCATGTCTCTGGTCTCTGGATGTTCTGGAGGATGAAGGTTTCTTAGCAAAACTCACAGCTGCATAGTTCAAGACATCTTCATCATCAGCCTGATAAAGAACAAGAGGTGTTTATACACCAGAGTGGATTAAAGACTAAAAAGAATGAGTCCATTGATATTTAGTAAATGGTTTAGTAAAATTCTCTGTACATTGTGGATTGTAGGTCAGATGTGGATTTCTTTATCAGAATAGAATCACAGTGAATAGAAGACTGGATTACCTGATTGCTGCTGATTTCAGGCTTTCGTGATGAAGCACCTGAACAATAAAACACAAAAGTTTACATGTAAATAGGATTCTTGTTTCCATTTTATACAGTAACTCAATAAATACTACTACTACTAATAATAATATAAAACAAATTTGTCTATTTGTCCCATAATATTTTGCAAAAAATTGAGGCACTTTTCCAAAACTCTGTCTGTACCAGACTACTTTACTTTTGTCTGTGATCAGACTGAGATCACACGCTATAGTTACATCTTCTCCACTCTTTACTGTTCTCACATGAAGCTCCTTGATGTCAGATGTTTTTACTGTAAAAAGTGTGTGATATTTAATGGTTAATGATGTCAGTAAATGAGGTAAATATGTAATATTACTATTTGAAATGAAAGATTTGAAAATGTTCTCACCAGCTGTGCAGAGACAAAGCAGAGAGTAAAGCGCCACAAAGAGTGAGATCATCGTTCCTGTTCAGACACAGTGATAGTGAGGAAATCAACTTGTGTGTTCAGTAGAAAAGCAGCTCTCGCTCACACCTGATTGGATGATTTGAAGCTGTGGACTGATCTGATTGGTTGTAATGAGATGTGAAGCTCACTGTAAATTCTTGTCTGTTCTGAAGCGGTGATGAGTCACATGACTGTACAGATGTGATCTACTGGAGCTCTATCAGTCCTGTGTGCTGGAACGTCTCTGATAGAAGAAGTGTATTGAAGAGCTTTTAGGTGGGCAGATCCAACAACCCCAGAGAGGAACAGTGTGTAATCCAGCTGTGGACGCAGTACAGTTTCAATATGGTCCTTTCACAAATCATTAGTCTGAGGTAGAAACTGCAGTGAGTGTATATACAGGGTTTTACCATAACCATCAGACACTTGGGGAAAAGAACATCTGTATTATTTAAGATGGAGACATTAGAAAAGTGTTCAGTAGACTGGGCGTGTACACAAAGGCAGGTGAAAAGTCATTGATCTTGTGTGTGTTCATAAATAAAATAGACTCAGCACTTACATCCTTAATGATGGAAAGAAATGGAACGGGTCACGGCTCAGTCATTTTCCAGATGCAGCTGAACTTTTCTGCTGTTGGCGATAAACCTAATGTAATTCACACTCCCAGGAGGTATGGTGTTTAATGTGAAAGATCTGGAAACACTTCAGCTTTAACATGATATAAATGTGCTTTCAGATGTCTTTATTATTCAGTTTGGTTAATTACACTGAGTTTTATATATATGGCAGTGTTTGATTTCATCTCACAGGTACTGATCCTGAATGATTGTTGCTATAGTAACAAAAGCTCATATGTCCTTTAAATGATCTGTGTGAAGCAGTGTGATCAGATGAATCTTTACTTGATGTATTAGAGTTCTTTGTTCTATACAGTAGATTCTCACATCACTGATGTAGGAGAAGGAAGGTGTGTCCTGTAGTACGAGTAGATGTGGATCTAAGGAGCTTGATGCAGTATTATTGTGTAATAATTGTGAGAAAGACCACACTAGGATTGGGAATGCAACATGTGATGTGTATGAGGTTAGTGTTTATTAAAAGAAAAGGTTATCACACTGCTCTATGCTGAAATGTTCTGCCTACACCTTCACTACCCAGAATTTATCTATAAATTACAACAACCTTGTAGCTGTAAGATCTCTTCAGACCCATAGTTCGCTTGATATCTGTGGTCCCAATTTTCCACCAAATCCTGGTGGTCTGCATTGTGTGTAAAATCTATCTGATCCCTGTGGTAATATTTTTGTGATGATATTTCCTGTTCTGGGTTCAGCTGATTTTCTTTATTTATTGTGCAGAAAGCAGTAAAAAGGTAAAAAAAAGTAACCACTACAGCATGGGTCAGGATTTTACACTCATTACTACAGAAGCCTTTCACAGGTTATACTCTTTCAGTTCACCTTCAGATCACAAAGCACACGGAGCAGCCGTTGGTCGGTACATGGCAGCCCTGGTAGCCACAGAAAGGCATCTGTTTCTCACCCTGTCAGATCTCCCTGACAGGGATTGAGCTGTGCTGCTGAACATTCGATAGCTCCTCCTGTCTTGTTTGGCGACACTGTAATTGTAATCTTCGTCAAGTTTTAGGAGTCTAAAAAGCAGTCTGTGATGTTCCAGCGGTACCTCCCTCACCGTTCCTATAAGGCTGCTCGGCAGCCTCAACCGGGTCCGTCCAGGCGCTTCTAATAAAATGGCCGTGGTGCGTAAGTCCTGACAGCTTACATCTTGGAAGGTGGTGTACACCTCATGCTTCCAGCACCACTGGAAGGCCAGGCCGCTAGCTCTGCCACAAGATGTGCTTTGGAGCACGGCACCCCCTTGAGTCTCCCTGCAACTCCGCACGAAAGATTGCTGCGGATAGATGCGCTACTCAAGAAGTTCGGCTACAGGAGGCCGGTCTGTTAGCCCTGTCACAGGATGTGCATCAGGGCACAGCCTTCCTCCAATTGTTTACTCCCTCTTTTTCTGCCCTGAAGATTGCTGCGGATGGGGGAACCCGCCGCCTCTCAGGAGGCTTCAACGGCTGCAAGGCAATGCTCCAGCCACTCTGGGATGGTCAGAGGCCAGTCCCGAGGGGCTGGTTCTCTTAAGGGACTTTCTGACGGCCTGGGGAAGGCTGACAGAAGTGTCTCAGAGGAACCTGCATACTATAGAGAGGGGCTATTCGATTCACTTCGGGTTACCAATACTGAGTGTAGATACTGTAACAATGTACAATGAATAGTAAATGAATTTATACTCAAGAGTTCACAAGTAATTTAGGTTCGACTCTAGGAGGATAAAATAACACTGAACCCAGTTATGAATTAAATTTAACAGCCGGCACTTTAATTGCAATTTCAAAAAAAGAAAACTTAGAAAATAACACAATGAAGTGAGAGAAAGGGGCTTGACATTGAACTCAAGATAGAATAAAGATAAAATAAAGAAAATAAAATGAGATACAGTAAAATGTCCCAAAGTCTCTTGTATCCTGTAGGTGTAAATATATTTCTCAACCGTAAATGGTGTAAAAGGGTTTTTTTGTGTTGATTTTTCTTTCTCTACCCGGGTAGTGTGTACAGAGTGTGTGAGATCGAATCTTAGCTGTGGTATCCCGTAAATCCACAGGGGGGTGTAAGTTCACTCCACATGTGTAGGTCAATAGGCTCTGGCTCGCCAATCAAAAGTAGATCAGATCTCAGACTCCAAATATAAAACCAATTCTGCACAAAATAATGCAATAACATTAAGCAGATCTCTTAATTTTAACATTCAAAAACAGATATTTATCATAAGCTACATAAAATATCCACTAGTACAAATATAAACTCAATGTATGACAATGCGAACATGTAAACAGCTTAAAGTGTACAAATGTGTGACAATATTGTCATATAACATCTTTCTTCCCACCCATTTTCATGAACATACTCATAAATGATAAAATCATTTAACCAATACAAACTTATTAGCTTTGTTCACAAATTTAACTTTCTTAATATACACAAAACACTTCTCAAACCTCATAGGTAACTCTAATTTGGTTTTAGTACACATATAGAGAAGGATTGATATCAGATTAACTAAAATAGTTAATAAACAAACAAACTCACCAGAGTTCTCATAAAGAAACACGGTAATCAACCGAAAAAAATCCGATCTTTTCAGCAAAACTGTAATGCATTTCCAACCTGAATGATTTATAACATCATTAAGTAGAGGATTACCACATTAAATATAAAAAAATGCAAGATTAAGTGATTTTTCTGGAACATCACTCTGACCTCATGCTGCATATCCAGCTAGCTTCTTCAGCTGCACTAAAAGCAACCAGTTCACTCTTTACACTAAAGTCAACTGCCCTCTAATTGCACGGAAACAGTACTGCACCAATTACATGAGTGTCTTTGGTAACATACAGATCAAAAAAGGGTCTCACAGAGTTAATTTACACAAGAAGGTAATGTTCAATTTAAAGGGGTTACATGAGTCCTAATTTTTGGCCTGGCACTCTCACCCTGCACTTTCACGTAATGCATTAATGTGGTGCCAACCCCACTGCGGCTTCTGCATTCTGAATTATATTGATGACTGGTTGATATTGGCTAGATCAGAGCTTCAGGCGGTCCGGCATTGAGATGTCGTTCTCACCTGGATGAAGGAGCTGGGGTAAGACTGAATGCCGGGAAGAGTGTGCTTTCTCCATGGCAGAACACCACCTTTCTGGGCATGGTGTGGGACTCGACCAGGTTGCGGGCATGGTTGTCTCCCGCCAGGATCGAAGCCATCCTCACTGCAGTCAGGAGAGTAAGGAAAGGCCAGTCACTCACTGTGAAGCAGTTCCAGAGGCTGCTGAGTCTGATGGCAGCAGCGTCTAATGAGATTCCATTTCGCCTCCTCCATATGGGATCCCTCCAGTGGTGGCTCCAGGATGAAGGGTTTTCCCAGGAGGTCAATTTACACCGTACCATCAGGGTCTCCTTTGAGCCCTTCGAGCATTGGATGTGTGGAGAGAACCGCCGTTCCTGTCCCAGGGCCCCATTTCGGGAACTCCTTGTCATCGCATAAAGCTAACGATGGATGCATCCCTCACGCGGTGGGAAACGGCCATTAATGGCCGCTTCACCAAGGGGGAGAGCAGACGCCCTTTTGAGGCAAGGGCCGAGGGCTGGGGAATGGAGAATCCACCCCGAGGCGGTGAAGCAGAGGTATAGCGGAGGTTTTACAGAGCCCAGGTGGATCTGTTTGTGACTCAGTAGACTTTGCACTGTCTCCTCTGGTTTTCTCTCTCTCACCCAGCCCCATCAGGGCTGGATGCCATGGTGCAGAAGGGGTCGAGGCAGCGTCTGTATGCCTTCCCCCCCAAACGTGCTGCACTCAGGAGTTCTGGAAAGAGTTTGCCGGAAGGAGCCCATCTTCTCATGGTAGCACCGTGTTGGCTGGGCAGACCATGGTTCGCAGACCTTGTGTCTCAGGAGGGATCCCCTCTCACACCCCTGCCCAGAGTTGTGGAGGCTATGGCTGGGGCCCCTGAGGAGTCGCAGTTTGTAGCAGCCGGTCTCTCTGCTGAGGTAGTAGAGACCATCCTCCATCCCAGAGCTCCCCTTACGTGGAGGTCATATGCCGCATCTGTTCACTATGTGGTGTAAGCACCACCAGTTAGACCCAGTTAACTGGCTGATTGGTTCAGTTCTGGAGTTCTTGCAGGAACAGTTTGCCATGGGGTTGACTCCTTCAAACCTGAAAGTTTACATATCCGCTAATGCGACTTATAGAACCCCGTCTGCGCAGTAGTCGCTGGGTAGGCACTCTCTGGTGACACGTTTCCTCCGCGGTTCCCAGGGCCCGCCGATGACGTTACGACTTGCCTATTGGACAGATTTCACATGTGGTTCAGAGCATGGACAATGCGAGTGGTTCCTAAAGCGTTGCAACGCAGTGTTATGTTCCCTCAGGGGACTAGGGTTACAGACACGACGATGGCTGAGTTTGAGCAGCTCCTGTGGCAGGTTAAACTTCCTTAGCTGGTGAAGGAAGAACATTATCTGATGGGCTTTTTAACAATGGAGTCGTTGTGATTGTCCCACTTTAGGCCCTGAGAGATGGTGGAACCTGAACCTTAATCGCACCACTGCCACAGAGCTGTTCATGATGGTGAGTAAGGGAGTGCAGGGGGGTTTCTCCTGAAATCCACAATCATCTCCACTGTTAAGAGCATGTTATGCTCCAGGTTGTTTTGACTGCACCAGACACCTCGCTTTAGTATGCAAACCATCATTTATGAGGCTGATGTCTGCAGTCTCATCTGCAAACTTTAGGAACTTAAAATAGGGTCTGTAGAGATGCAGTCGTTGGTGTACAGGGAGAAGAGCAGTGAGGACAGAACACATCCCTGGGGGCACCAGCGCTAATAGTACGTAGTACGGCTGTTTGACATTAATTTCTCCAGTCTCACGAGCTCTTGGCTATCTATCAGAAAGCTGGTGATCCAATGACAGGTGGAGCTCGAAACAGAGAGCTGGGTTAGTTTGGTCTGGAGAAGTGTTGGTATGATTGTATTGGAAGGTTAAACTAAATTCCCCAGTTTGTCCATATGTTGCAGGATGAAGTGCAGTCCTATGTTCACCGCATCATCCACAGACCTGTTTGCTCAATAAGCAATTTGCAGGGGTCCAGCAAGGGGCCAGTGATGTCCTTCAAATAAGCCAACACCAGTCTCTCAAATGACCACAGATGTTAGGGCAATAGGTCTGTAGTCATTAAGTCCAGTGATCTTTGGTTGCTTTGAATAGGGATGATGGTGGAATGTTTAAAGCAGGTAGGCACTTCACACAGGTCCAGTGATCTGTTAAAGAGCTGTAAAAAGATGGTAGCAGCTGGTCTGCACAGGTTCTAAGTCTTGCTGTTGAAACTCTGCCTGGGCGTGGAGCTTTCCTTCTTTTTGTCCATTGGTGAGATGGTTGGGTGGGTGGGAGTGTTGTGAGATTTTCAAATCTAGAGTAAAAGTCAGTCAGGTCATCTACCAGTTGTTGATTCCATACAGAGCTGGGGTATGGTGTCTTGTAGCTTGTGATGTCTCTCAGGCCTTTCCACACTGAAGCAGGGTCACTGGCTGACAACTGATTTTCCAGCTTTTTGTTTCTAATCACATTTGTCAGAGCGTTCCTGGCCTGATTGTACAAGATTCTGTCCCCATTCCCCATCTGTGAGATCATCCAGATCAGAGGCAGCAGCTTCAAAAGCACTTCAATCAGTGCACTAAAAACAAGCTTGTAATGTCTGCTCTGTTTCATTGGTCCATATTTTTACAGTCTTTCCTTCAAGATTAGCAGATTAAAGTTTTTGCCTGTATGTAGGGAAGAAGATGAACCAGGCAGTGGTCTATAATGTTTCTGTTTCTGGTAGAACATGTAATATGCCGTTTGAATTTTGGAAGTTCCTTTGTGAGGTTTGCTTTATTAAAGGCCCCAAAAATTATTACAGCAGAGTCAGGGTGTTGATGCTCAGTGTCTGCTATCCGAATATCAGCATACACACAAGCTTGCAGAGAAATATAAACACTGACAGAACGAAAGAGGAAAACAAGTAGAACGGCTTACAGTTGATACAGTTGCGCTTCTAGAACAGGACAACAAAACTTCTTCATAGCTGTTACATCTGTACACCACTTTTAATTATGTAGATGCATGTCACACCACGTTGCGGTTTTCCCGACGATTCAGTGTCGAGGTCCGCTCTGAATAGCTGGAAGCTCGGCGTTTGTAACACGCTGTCCAAAATCGCTTAATTCAGCCAAGTTTCAGTGAGAGTACATGGAGTACGTCCATTTTGTTGGGTAGAGAGCGGAGATTCACCAGATGGATACTAGGAAGCACAGCTCTAAAGCCGCGCTTTCGGAGCCTGACCAGCTTTCCACACTTACATGTCTTAAAGTGTTTAAAAAACATCGCTGCTCCGCCAACTACAATGTCAAGCAAAACAGAAAGAAAAAAAACGGTAAAAGATTGTGTGGTGTGTTCTGCCGAATGTTCAGCAGTTTATCCCTGGTAAAAGTGACTGTATATGAAAGACAAAAGACAAGACAAACTAACAAAAACTATAACTGGAGAGCTCCACATCGAGGTAGACATCAGCAATGCCATTTATGTGTTAACAAGAATCTTTTAGGTCCTGGAACATATTAAATTGTCATCAATGTGCACATTGTGCACAAAGAGTTAAAAAAGTCCTGTAAAATCTTGTTCATAAATTATTGAAACACCGCCGGATGTTTGTTAGTCCATATGGTACAAGTTATATGGAATATTTCTTGAACTGGATTATGTTATAGGCACTATGGAGGTCTGAACTCGTAAAGTGATCTGCCTCCTGGATTTGTTTGAGGCTGGATGGTACCAGAGGGAGTGGTTAAGGATATCGGACAGTGATCTATGTCTATGCAGGGTCTCAGTCCTCCATCGTCTTATGGTGTAGTGATGACCAGCCTGACTACAGTAAAAAAACTTGACTGGAAGCAGAGAAATTGATGTTGCTCTTTCAATGACATACATGTCTATCCCAGTTGCATGGGTTCTGGCATGCTGGAGTGATCGGTGATCGAGGCTCATTGTGGTTCAGAAGGGGCGTAGCCGGAGCGTGGGGTCTTGGTTCCGGATGAGGTTGTCGAGTGGGATGATTACTGTGATGGATTGGGACAATGGGATGGTCTTGGTATTTGCATGCCATCTCAGTCCGTAGCAAGTCCTGTTCATGTCCATGACAGCTGTTGTGGAGCTCAGAAGTTTTGTTAAAGATGAGCATTAGCAAAGGGATGAGTATTGGCCTGTTCCACATAGGCTGTAAGCATCTCACCCTGATATGTCCAGCGGATTCTCGATTGGTGAAGTATCGAGAATCGTATTCCAACGGGAAGTCATTGTAGCAGGCAAGAAGGAACGATGCACAATAAAACAATCAGTGAGGCTCACAAGTAAAATCACAATACAAAAAGTAGATTGCAGACACAAAAACTAAATTTGGAATTGTGCTGCACACAGTTCATGTCCCTTGACCTGGAAGTGGTCAGTGTTCAGGTGATGGTTCACTCCAGTGGGGTGGAGTAGGAATTGCAGTGGGACCTTTTACAACATAACAGCTGTTGGTAGAAATATGTTTTCCAAGTTTAGCTGAATTTTCTCACTTTAAACTCGTGTTGATTGGGTAAAAGTTTGACAGTGGATAAAATAATTTATTCACTAATGTGGTTACACAGTTGTGTTTCTAAGTTTCACAGCATTAAACACACTTCAGTAACTGCACCTTTAACTAAAAATGTTCTAATCAGTAGATTTATAAAAGTTTAACATCACTTACAACCCTGATGAAGAAAGAATTAAACTCTTTAGTTTTTCTCTCTCACTTTAAACCACACTGTGTTTTCATTAACCCTGAAATACACTCTGTGGTGTGAGATGGAAACTTTAAGACACACGTCTCAAACCAAACACCAGCGTGAGGCCATTAAGGGTTTTACCACATCAAACTGCTGGACTCATAGACTGCAGCAGCACTTTGTCTAAATGTTCTGCATGAATACATTTGGACTTATTTTATAAATTTTAGTCATTAAATGATTCATATTTATTAAAAGGATACTTTAAATGTCATTTCTTTCTCTGTTGTTTTGTCCTTTAGGGTGGATTCAGACCTCACACAGTTAGAACACAGTCTCTAACACAGTTTGCATAAATACTGCATCAACATTCTACATAATATATTAAAGATATTTTTATTAATGAACTGCAGCTCTGTTTAATTTTAGACTGAGATTCCAACAAAGACTTTTGGACTGTTGATGTGTCCTAATATAATTTAGTGTGAGATGTTGCCTTTAACACGGAGTCTCAGAAACCACAGTGCTGTTTTTATTAAACTGAAACTTGTGTGTGTGTGTGTGAGAGAGAGAGAGAGAGAGAGAGAGAGAGAGCTGCTGCAGCCACTTACACTTCTACAAATGTGTTAAAAACATTTTCACACTTGACCTGAACTCTCAATATTTCTACATTAAACTTCTTGTAGCCATTTATTGCATGTTTCCTTGTCGTTATTGCATGGGTCCATGTGGGGCCACTGCAGACAACCCACTGTGGGCCTGTTAGTGTCAGGAAATGTGTAGCACATGTGAACCCCACACTATGGGGCCAAAGTGGGTTCTCAGACAATATAAAGTTCTAAGTGTTGACTGTCCACAATTTCAGTACAGTGTACCCTTATCGGGCCTCCCACATGTCCATGTGTGGCAGAGGGGAATATGGCACCGCCTTGTGGGGCAGATAACAAGCCTTTGACTAAGGGAGACTGAGTGGGCAACCTGATCCTAGTCCTCCCACCCAATGCTTTAGGTCTCAGTATAACGAGTGGTTATATGTTGGTGTCTATCGTGTTGTCATGTGGGACCACAGATAATGTGAGGTGGGCTTCAGGATCTTTCTTATTCACGGTGGTAGCCTGAAGTGTGCGTGAGTGTGGAGAACACTGAGGAAAAACCACCCTCCCAGATCTAACAGGATAAATGAGACGGCCCACTCCTTAGTATAAAAAACACAGGTTCACTTACAAACGTTCAATTTAACTAAACAAAAATATTTATTTCAATAAAAAACATTAGTCTTATGAAACGGCTCTAAATAAAAACAATATATAAAACCATAAAGAAAATAAAAACAATGTGACTGTTTCAGTTAAACCTTAAACAACCGTGTTTTTTGCCACACTGAAAATTTTACATTCACAATTAGTTTGAATCAAATCAGTTCACTTCAAAAATCCAGGGAAAATTATACTCTGTCCATTCACGAGTCAAAATCTCCACAGACTGGCAACAAAAATATAGGAGTCTTTTTGTGGGAAACTCACGTCAGTTTCTCGAACAACAGTTTCTTTAAAGCACAGTTCTGTTGTGATACTTGTTGAAAAGAAAAGGTAACTTGCTTATCAACATTCAAGAAAAAAAAAATGATTGTACATCACCACCCTTGGGTCCTGGACGGAGCGCTGAAAGGTGTCCGGATAGGCAGGGTACTGTTCCCTTAACTCTTTGATCCCCAATGATTGCCCTCGTGATCCTGAAAGACACAGCACGACCCGACGAGGCCACAATCCTGTCCAACGGTGATCAATTGGAGGAAACAATGAACACACGATGCCATCCAACGAATCAGCCAATAGTCCCGCAACAGCATCCACTACGCTTTGAGTTCGTTTAAACAACAATCTGGATGTAAATTATAAAACAACCCAAAAACATGGTGGTAGTCAACTTCCACACTGAATAACTCGAATGACTTTAACAGGCCTGTTGTCCAGCCTCATTCACGAGCACGACGAAAAACTTGCTACGTTGCTAATATTAACAGGCTCGTTAAGAGGAACGGAGACTTACAAGCACGTCAGGAAGCTTTGAAGCATGTCATCAGTCTGAACTCACTTCCTATTCTGATTAAGAAGTTCAAAATAAACTGCACCTTCTTCATAAGCTCACCACTGCTCTTCTCCCTTTTTCCTTCTTCTTCATTCATCGCGCACACGTCGGAGCAAAACAAAATGGTGGCAGCCATATAAAAATAAAAGTCCCCTCATAATTGAATCTGTATATCCACTACACATGCACTACAGTGCTGTTTGCTCCTTTTAACAGCAAAGAGCATCACTACAACAGAAACAGCACTGTGGTGTCTGAGTTTCTGTGACTTAGTGTTTTAACCAGCAGCTCACAATGATTATTTTCATGTCTCTTAAACAGTTCAAAAGACTTTATGATGAAAATCTCAGGCATAAATAAACTGGATTTCAAGTCTTGATACAGTATTTGATATTTCTGATCTCTACCCAAGTCTAGTTTATCCTGTATGTTGGTCACATGATCTGGTCCCTGTTTTTCAACTTTAAGCCTGATTCTGCTTTCTAAGTAATTTAATCTCATCAGTGACTCAGTGTCCACTTGTCTTTTTAGCAGGGATGGTCAACAATTAAGGCTCTGGGTTACTGATCAGAAGGTCAGGGGTTCAAACCCCAGCACTGCTAAACTACATGTGACCAACAAATGCTTTTTCTCTAAATTTAGTCCTGAAGCACTTAAAGGCCCTTAGTATTTCTGGAGAAGTAGAAAATGGATGATGTTTACAGATGTTTCAGGTAATTTAGCATCTTTATAAAACTCCCTAACAAAATACATACCAAGAAGGATTTAACAAAACATACATTTTTATAATCTAGAAATCATGTACATTGTTTCAAGATAAAATTTTCAGGAAAACAACCGAATATAAATCTTTCAGAAAGAAACAAAAACAGCAGGTTGTTTTACCCAAATAAAATAAATCATGTAAAGGGAAATTATTACATTAAACAGGTTTGGAAATTATGATAAATTACAGCAATAAAAATGATTTCTGATTAAAATATGACACGTTTGTCTACAAACTGGGGAATAATTCAATTTCTATTGATTTTCAAGTCTGAACTCATTTCTTTGGATCTATTTGATTTGAACTTGTGCATAAACGTCTTCATGTCTCTGGTCTCTGGATGTTCTGGAGGATGAAGGTTTCTTAGCAAAACTCACAGCTGCATAGTTCAAGACATCTTCATCATCAGCCTGATAAAGAACAAGAGGTGTTTATACACCAGAGTGGATTAAAGACTAAAAAGAATGAGTCCATTGATATTTAGTAAATGGTTTAGTAAAATTCTCTGTACATTGTGGATTGTAGGTCAGATGTGGATTTCTTTATCAGAATAGAATCACAGTGAATAGAAGACTGGATTACCTGATTGCTGCTGATTTCAGGCTTTCGTGATGAAGCACCTGAACAATAATATAGAAAAGGAAATTTTAAATGTAGAAAAAAATTCACATTTTTGGAAAAATGTATAATAATAATTATACAAACATTTTCTATGATTTAAAAAAAAACTCCAACCAGAACCATGATTACAATAACAGATATTATACTGAAGGTTGTTAAGGCATAAAGAATCCAATGCTTTTCAGCTGAAATGATAAAAAATGTAAAACTTAATAAATGATCTAATATTAATATTAACAGGGAAAATTCACTAATGAAAATTGTGTTATTGAAAATGAAAGAAGATTATTTGAACAAAACGTACTCTTACGGTTTTCATCACTGCTGTGTGAATCCTGGTGTGTAACAGAACCTGTGGTCTTGATTTCTGGTCCAGGTGAAGGACAGAGTTTCATCTCTTTATCTTTATAAATCAATTAGAAAAGCAGCAGATGAACAGAAATGATAGTAAATATGAATAAAGTGAAATCCTCAACATTTACTGCATATGTACACATAATACTGGTTAAAGTGTTGATCTGGAATTAGCAGCTTATCAGAGTCAAACTGTTTACCTTCAAATTGCAGACGTGCTCCAGATGTGAACTTTATTGTAGTTCCCTCCATTTCTCCACAGAAATATTCTCCTCCATCATCTTCTCTCAGGTTCGTAATGTTGAGATCAAACTGATGCTCATTTACAGTAAAATTTAAGCGATTATCATTAAATCCATCAGTAAATGTGTAACTATTTGTCCCGTAACGTTTTGCAAAAAACTGAGGCACTTTTCCAAAACTCTGTCTGTACCAGACTACTTTACTTTTGTCTGTGATCAGACTGAGATCACACGCTATAGTTACATCTTCTCCACTCTTTACTGTTCTCACGTGAAGCTCCTTGATGTCAGATGTTTTTACTGTAAAAAGTGTGTGATATTTAATGGTTAATGATGTCAGTAAATGAGGTAAATATGTAATATTACTATTTGAAATGAAAGATTTGAAAATGTTCTCACCAGCTGTGCAGAGACAAAGCAGAGAGTAAAGCGCCACAAAGAGTGAGATCATCGTTCCTGTTCAGACACAGTGATAGTGAGGAAATCAACTTGTGTGTTCAGTAGAAAAGCAGCTCTCACTCACACCTGATTGGATGATTTGAAGCTGTGGACTGATCTGATTGGTTCATTAGCTATAATGGGAAGCTCACAGTGAATTCTTGTCTCTTCTACTGCTCTGATGAGTCACATGACTTTACAGATGTGATCTACTGGAGTCTATCAATCATCTGAGCCTGTATACAGGGTTTTATGGTAACCATCAGACACTTTGGAGAAAATCTCAACAGTATTATTTAAAAAAACGAGACACTAGAAACATTTACAGTAGACTGATTGTGCACCCAACAGCAGGTCAAAGGTCACTTCTCATATGTCTGTTCATTAGCAAAATGGACCAAATACTTACATTCTTAGTGATGGAAAGAAATGGAATAGTTCATGGATCATTAATTTTCCACATGGATCTGAAGCTTTGCTGCTGAAGGAGCAGACTAAATGTTCATCCACACTCCCAGGAGGTGATGGAGCACTGGGAGAACCTGTGTTAAGGGTTGAATGTAAAAGATCTGGACACACTACAATTTGAAACATTTGGATGAATTTGCTTTCAGATGTCACCTGGGATTCTGGAGTTTATATGCTCTTTGACCAGCTTCTCAAAGCTCTTCATCATGATGGATGTGAGTGCTACAGGGCAGTAGCATTGAGTGATGATACTGGAGATTTATCAGGAAGTGTAATGATGGTGGTGGTTTTGAAACACTGAAGTACGATTGGTTGGCTCAGGGACATGTTAAAGATGAGGACAGTGAGGACGTGTCAGTTGGTCAGCATGCCCTGAGTACCCTCCCTGCTACACTGTCTGGTTCTGCAGCTTCATGGGGATGACCTTTAACAAGGATCTCCAGCTGCATCAACCCAGAGTACTTTCTGCTGAAGTAGTGTTGGGTGTGTTGGGGAAGTCAGTGATGTGCTGGATGCCTCGTCTCAAGCTCCTGGTGTCTTTTTGGTCACTGAAGCGAATCTGTATTTTCTGGTCTCAACATTGGCTCTCTGACTGCTATGCAGCTGTGCAGCTATACACTGATCAGGTATAACATTATGACTTCCTCTCTAATATTGTTTTGTTCCTCTTTTGCTGCCAAAACAGCTCTGGCTCTCCATTAGACCTCTGAAGGTGTGCTGTGGTATCTGACACCGAGACGTTAGCAGCACATCTGTAAGTCCTGTAAGTTGTGAGAAAAGGGGCCTCCATGGATCGGACTTTGTTTGACCAGTTACCACATCTTAACTTGAAAGTATCATAAGTTGAGACGTGGCCTGTTGACACAGGAATCTTAAAGAATGGTGATCAGTATGGAGTAGTAAACTGTGATTATTTTTTTATTATTTAACAAATGGAACAAAGTCTTTCTCTACCCATCCTGAGGTTGCTCCAGCTCCAGTCATGTCCCACCTCATGAAGATTGTGGACCATTAAAGAAGTAGATGCCCACAAACATCCCAAACCATCTAGAGACGTACCACTGCCATTTGGATCCCACTTCATGTAGAGTTTGGACACTGGACCTCCTTGAGTGTTTAAAGGCTCTGGCATGGAGAAGCTGGTGTTGGATCTGATGATCACAAATGTTGAGTTATTTTATGAGTTGCTCAGTAGCTCCTAGTTTTATAACCACAAATGACTGTAAAAGACTGTAGAAAGAACATCACTCATAATCACACACTCCAGTGCTCATGTTAGTTCTCACTCTCCAGTGTTCTGTAGTGTTTCACCCAAGTGAGGATGGGTTCCCCTTTTAGGCTGGTTCCTCTCAAGGTTTCTTCCTCATAACATCTAAGGGAGTTTTTCCTTCACCACAGTCACCATGATGCTCATCAGGGATAAATACACATCGCTCACCTTCACTGTTAAATTCTGTAAAGCTGCTTTAAGACAAAGTCTTTTGTGAAACGTGCAATAGAAATAAATTGACGAATTGCAATAAATAATTTAGCAAGGCAGAGCAATTTACACTTTTGTAATGAATAAACTTTACACTATATACAGTGAGGAAAATAAGTATTTGAACACCCTGCTATTTTGAAAGTTCTCCCACTTAGAAATCATGGAGGGGTCTGAAATTGTCATCGTAGGTGCATGTCCACTGTGAGAGACATAATCTAAAAAAAAATCCAGAAATTACAATGTATGATTTTTAAAC